>NW_027140380.1:623506-935260 GCF_036365525.1 Heterodontus francisci | reverse complement strand
ACCCAGTAACAAAGACACACACTTACGCCAAGTAACAAAGACATACACTTACACCAAGTAACACAGACACAAACTGACACCAAGTAACATAGACACACACTTACACCAAGTAACGCAGATATACACTGACCCCCAGTAACACAGACATGCACTGATACCCAGTAACACAGACACACACTGACACCAAATAACAAAGACATACACTGACACCCAGTAACACAGACACACACGGACACCAATTAACAAAGGCACACACTTACACCAAGTAACACAGACATACACTGACACCAAGTAACAAAGACACACAATTACACCAAGTAACAAAGACACACAATTACACCAAGTAACAAAGACAGACACTGATACCCAGTAACACAGAAACAAGCTGACACCCATTTAGACACACACACAGAACCCCAGTAACACAGACACACACTGACCCCCAGTAACACAGACATACACTGACATCAAGTAACAAAGACATACACTGACACCAAGTAACAAAGACATACAATTACACCAAGTAACAAAGACATACACTGACACCCAGGAACACAGACACACACTGACACCAAGTAACAAAGACACACACTTACACCAAGTAACAAAGACATACACTGACACCAAGTAACACAGACACACACTTACACCAAGTTACACAGACACACACTGACACCCAGTAACACAGACATACACTTACACCAAGTAACACAGACATACACTGACACCAAGTAACAAAGACATACACTGATACCCAGTAACACAGACGCACACTTACACCAAGTAACACAGCCATACACTGACACCAAGTAACAAAGACAGACACTGATACCCAGGAAAACAGACAAACACTTACACCAAGTAACACAGACATACACTTACACCAAGTAAAAAAGACATACACTTACACCAAGTAACACAGACATACACTGACACCAAGTAACAAAGACAGACTCTGATAGCCAGTAACACAGACACACACTGACACCCAGCTGGAAACACACACTGAACCCCAGTAACACAGACACACACTGACCCCCAGTAACACAGACATACACTGAAACCAAGTCACAAAGACACACAATGACACCCAGTTACAAAGACATACACTGACAACTAGTCACAAAGACATACACTGATACACAGACCCACACGTACACCAGGTAACACAGACATACACTGACACCAAGTAACAAAGACATACACTGATACCCAGTAACACAGACACACACTTAAACCAAGTAACAAAGACATACACTGACACCAAGTAACAAAGACATACACTTACACCAAGTAACAAAGACATACACTGACACCCAGGAACATAGACACACACTGACACCAAGTAACAAAGTCATACACTGACAACCAGTAACAAAGACATACACTTACACCAAGTAACACAGACACACACTTACACCAAGTTACACAGACACACACTGACACCCAGTAACACAGACATACACTTACACCAAGTAACACAGAAATACACTGACACCAAGTAACAAAGACATACACTGATACCCAGTAACACAGACACACACTTACACCAAGGAACACAGACAGACACTGATACCTAGGAAAACAGACACACACTTACACCAAGTAACACAGACACACACTTACACCAAGTAACAAAGACATACACTGACACCAAGTAACACAGACACACACTTACATCAAGTTACACAGACACACACTGACACCCAGTAACACAGACATACACTTACACCAAGTAACACAGACATACACTGACACCAAGTAACAAAGACATACACTGATACCCAGTAACACAGACGCACACTTACACCAAGTAACACAGACATACACTGACACCAAGTAACAAAGACAGACACTGATACCCAGGAAAACAGACAAACACTTACACCAAGTAACACAGACATACACTTACACCAAGTAACAAAGACATACACTTACACCAAGTAACACAGACATACACTGACACCAAGTAACAAAGACAGACACTGATAGCCAGTAACACAGACACACACTGACACCCAGCTGGAAACACACACTGAACCCCAGTAACACAGACACACACTGACCCCCAGTAACACAGACATACACTGAAACCAAGTCACAAAGACACACAATGACACCCAGTTACAAAGACATACACTGACAACTAGTCACAAAGACATACACTGATACACAGACCCACACGTACACCAGGTAACACAGACATACACTGACACCAAGTAACAAAGACATACACTGATACCCAGTAACACAGACACACACTTAAACCAAGTAACAAAGACATACACTGACACCAAGTAACAAAGACATACACTTACACCAAGTAACAAAGACATACACTGACACCCAGGAACACAGACACACACTGACACCAAGTAACAAAGTCATACACTGACAACCAGTAACAAAGACATACACTTACACCAAGTAACACAGACACACACTTACACCAAGTTACACAGACACACACTGACACCCAGTAACACAGACATACACTTACACCAAGTAACACAGACATACACTGACACCAAGTAACAAAGACATACACTGATACCCAGTAACACAGACACACACTTACACCAAGGAACACAGACAGACACTGATACCTAGGAAAACAGACACACACTTACACCAAGTAACACAGACACACACTTACACCAAGTAACAAAGACATACACTTACACCAAGTAACACAGACATACACTGACACCAAGTAACAAAGACACACAATTACACCAAGTAACAAAGACAGACACTGATACCCAGTAACACAGACACACACAGACACCCATTTAGAAACACACAGAGAACCCCAGTAACACAGACACACACTGACCCCCAGTAACACAGACATACACTGACACCAAGTCACAAAGACACACAATGACACCCAGTAACAAAGACATACACTGACACCTAGTCACAAAGACATACACTGATACACAGACACACACGTACACCAAGTAACACAGACATACACTGACACCAAGTAACAAAGACATACACTGATACCCAGTAACACAGACACACACCTACACCAAGTAACAAAGACATACACTGACACCAAGTAACAAAGACATACAATTACACCAAGTAACAAAGACATACACTGACACCCAGGAGCACAGACACACACTGACACCAAGTAAAAAAGACACACACTTACACCAAGTAACAAAGGCAGACACTGACACCAAGTAACAAAGACATACACTGACACCAAGTGACACAGACACACACTGACACCCAGTTAGAAACACACACTGACCCCCAGTAACACAGACACACACTGACCCCCAGTAACACAGACATACACTGATACCCAGTAACACACACACACACTTACACCAAGTAACAAAGACATACACTGACACCAAGTAACAAAGACATACACTGATACCCAGTAACAAAGACACACACTTACACCAAGTAACACAGACACAAACTGACACCAAGTAACATAGACACACACTTACACCAAGTAACACAGATATACACTGAACCCCAGTAACACAGACATGCACTGATACCCAGTAACACAGACACACACTGACACCAAATAACAAAGATATACACTGACACCCAGTAACACAGACACACACGGACACCAATTACCAAAGGCACACACTTACACCAAGTAACACAGACATACACTGACACCAAGTAACAAAGACACACAATTACACCAAGTAACAAAGACACACAATTACACCAAGTAACAAAGACAGACACTGATACCCAGTAACACAGAAACAAACTGACACCCATTTAGACACACACACAGAACCCCAGTAACACAGACACACACTGACCCCCAGTAATACAGACATACACTGACATCAAGTAACAAAGACATACACTGACACCAAGTAACAAAGACATACAATTACACCAAGTAACAAAGACATACACTGACACCCAGGAACACAGACACACACTGACACCAAGTAACAAAGACACACACTTACACCAAGTAACAAAGACATACACTGACACCAAGTAACAAAGACATACACTGACACCAAGTAACACAGACACACACTGACACCCAGTTAGAAACACACACTGACCCCCAGTAACACAGACACACACTGACCCCCAGTAACACAGACATACACTGATACCCAGTAACACACACACACACTTACACCAAGTAACAAAGACATACACTGACACCAAGTAACAAAGACATACACTGATACCCAGTAACACAGACACACACTTACACCAAGTAACAAAGACATACACTTACACCAAGTAACACAGACACACACTGACACCAAGTAACAAAGACACACACTTACACCAAGTAACACAGATATACACTGACCCCCAGTAACACAGACATGCACTGATACCCAGTAACACAGACACACACTGACACCAAATAACAAAGACATACACTGACACCCAGTAACACAGACACACACGGACACCAAGTAACAAAGGCACACACTTACACCAAGGAACACAGACATACACTGACACCAAGTAACAAAGACACACAATTACACCAAGTAACAAAGACACACACTTACACCAAGTAACAAAGACAGACACTGATACCTAGTAACACAGACACACACTGACACCCATTTAGAAACACACACAGAACCCCAGTAACACAGACACACACTGACCCCCAGCAACACAGACATACACTGACACCAAGTCACAAAGACACACAATGACACCCAGTAGCAAAGACATACACTGACACCTAGTCACAAAGACATACACTGATACACAGACACACACGTACACCAAGTAACACAGACATACACTGACACCAAGTAACAAAGACATACACTGATACCCAGTAACACAGACACACACTTACACCAAGTAACAAAGACATACACGGACACCAAGTAACAAAGACATACAATTACACCAAGTAACAAAGACATACACTGACACCAAGTAACAAAGACATACACTGACACCCAGGAACACAGACACACACATACACCAAGTAACAAAGACATACACTTTTACCAAGTAACACAGACACACACTTACACCAAGTAACACAGTCACACACTTACACCAAGTAACAAAGACATACACTGACACCAAGTAACACAGACATACACTTACACCAAGTAACACAGACATACACTGACACCAAGTAACAAAGACATACAATTACACCAAGTAACAAAGACACACACTTACACCAAGTAACACAGACATACACTGTCACCATGTAGCAAAGACATGCAATGATACCCAGTAACACAGACACACACTTACACCAAGTCACAAAGATATACACTGATACCCCATAACACAGACATACACTGACACCAAGTAACAAAGACATACACTGACACCAAGTCACAAAGACAGACACTGACACCCAGTAACAAAGACAAACACTGACACCAAGTAACGAAGACAGACACTGACACCCAGTAACAAAGACAGACACTGACACCAAGTAACAAAGACATACACTGATACCCAGTAACACAGACACACACTTACACCAAGTAACAAAGACATACAGTGATACCCAGTAACACAGACACACACCGGTCGGCACATTGGCACAATGGTTAGCAGCCTCACATCTCCAGGGACCCGGGCTCGATTCTGGGTACTGCCTGTGCGGAGTTTGCAAGTTCTCCCTGTGTATGCGTGGTTTTCCTCCGGGTGCTCCGCTGACCTCCCACATGCCAAAGTCTTGCAGGTTGATAGGTTAATTGGCCATTATAAATTGCCCCTAGTACAGGTAGGTGGTAGGGAAATATATAGGGACCGGTGGGGATGTTATTGGAATATGGGATTCGTGTAGGATTAGTATAAATGGGTGGTTGATGGTCGGCACAGACTCGGTGGGCCGAAGGGCCTGTTTCACTGCTGTATCTCTAAACTAAACTAAATACTAACACCTAGTGTCACAGACACACACTGAAACCAAGTCACAAAGACATACACTGATACCCAGTAACACAGACACACACTGACACCAGGTAACACAAACAAACACACTGACACCATGTAACACAGACACACACTGATACCAAGTAACACAGACACACACTGACACCCAGTAACACACACTGATACACAGTAACAAAGACATACACTGATGCCAAGTCACAAAGACATACACTGACACCCAGTAACAAAGACACACACTGACACCAAGTAACAAAGACATACACTTACACCAAGTAACAAAGACATACACTGAGACCCAGGAACACAGACACACACTGACACCAAGTAACAAAGACATACACTGACACCCAGTAACACAGACACACACGGACACCAAGTAACAAAGACACACACTTACACCAAGTAACACAGACACACACTGACACCCAGTAACACAGTCACACACTTGCACCAAGTAACACAGACATACACAAACACCAAGTAACAAAGACATACACTGATACCCAGTAACACAGACACACACTTACACCAAGGAGCACAGACATACACTGACACCAAGTAACAAAGACAGACACTGATACCCAGGAAAACAGACACACACTTACACCAAGTAACACAGACACACACTTACACCAAGTAACAAAGACATACACTTACACCAAGTAACACAGACATACACTGACACCAAGTAACAAAGACATACACTGACACCCAGTAACACAGACACACACTTACACCAAGTAACAAAGACATACACTCACACCAAGTAACAAAGACATACAATTACACCAAGTAACAAAGACATTCACTGACACCAAGTAACACAGACACACACTGACACCCAGTTAGAAACACACTCTGGACCCCCAGTAACACAGACACACACTGACCCCCAGTAACACAGACATACACTGATACCCAGAAACACAGACACACACTTACACCAAGTAACAAAGACATACACTGACACCAAGTAACAAAGACATACACTGATACCCAGTAACACATACACACACTTACACCAAGTAACAAAGACATACACTTACACCAAGTAACACAGACACACACTGAAACCAAGTAACAAAGACACACACTTGCTCCAAGCAACACAGACATACACTGACCCCCAGTAACACCGACATGCAGTGATACCCAGTAACACAGACACCCACTTACACCAAGTAACATAGACAGACACTGACACCAAGTAACAAAGACATACACTTACACCAAGTAACAAAGACATACACTGATACCAAGTCACAAAGACATACACTGACACCCAGTAACACAGACACACACTGACACCAAGTAACATAGACATACACTGACACCAAGGAACAATGACATACACTTACACCAAGTAACAAAGACATACACTGACACCAAGTAACAAAGACATACACTGACACCCAGGAACACAGACACACACTGACACCAAGTAACAAAGACATACACTGACAGCCAGTAACAAAGACATACACTGACACCCAGTAACACAGACACACACGGACACCAAGTAACAAAGACACACACTTACACCAAGTAACACAGACACACACTGACACCCAGTAACACAGACACTCACTGACACCAAGTAACACAGACATACACAGACACCAAGTAACAATGACATACACTGATACCCAGTAACACAGACACACACTTACACCAAGGAGCACAGACATACACTGACACCAAGTAACAAAGACAGACACTGATACCCAGGAAAAAAGACACACACTTACACCAAGTAGCACAGACACACACTTACACCAAGTAACAAAGACATACACTTACACCAAGTAACACAGACATACACTGACACCAAGTAACAAAGACATACACTGATACCCAGTAACACAGACACACACTTACACCAAGTAACAAAGACATACCCCGACACCAAGTAACAAAGACATACAATTACACCAAGTAACAAAGACAAACACTGACACCAAGTAACAAAGACATACACTGACACCCAGGAACACAGACACACACTGACAGCAAATAACAAAGACACACACTTACACCAAGTAACAAAGACATACACTGACACCAAGTAACAAAGACATACACTGACACCAAGTAACACAGACACACACTGACACCCAGTTAGAAACACACACTGGACCCCCAGTAACACAGACACACACTGACCCCCAGTAACACAGACATAAACTGATACCCAGTAACACAGACACACACTTACACCAAGTAACAAAGACATACACTGACACCAAGTAACAAAGACATACACTGATACCCAGTAACACAGACACACACTTACACCAAGTAACAAAGACATACACTGACACCAAGTAACAAAGACTTACACTGACACACAGTAACACAGACACACACTTGCACCAAGTAACAAAGACATACACTTACACCAAGTAACACAGACACACACTGAAACCAAGTAACAAAGACACACACTTGCACCAAGCAACACAGACATACACTGACCCCCAGTAACACCGACATGCACTGATACCCAGTAACACAGACACACACTTACACCAAGTAACATGGACATACACTGACACCCAGGAACACAGACACACACTGACACCAAGTAACAAAGGCAGACACTGACACCCAGTAACAAAGACATACACTGACACCCAGTAACACAGACACACACGGACACCAAGTAACAAAGACACACACTTACACAAAGTAACACAGACACATACTGACACCCAGTAACACAGACACACACTTACACCAAGTAACACAGACATACACAGACACCAAGTAACAAAGACATACACTGATACCCAGTAACACAGACACACACTTACACCAAGGAGCACAGACATACACTGACACCAAGTAACAAAGACAGACACTGATACCCAGGAAAACAGACACACACTTACACCAAGTAACACAGACACACACTTACACCAAGTAACAAAGACATACACTTACACCAAGTAACACAGACATACACTGACACCCAGTAACAAAGACATACACTGATACCCAGTAACACAGACACACACTTACACCAAGTAACAAAGACATACACACTTACACCAAGTAACAAAGACATACAGTTACACCAAGTAACAAAGACATACACTGACACCAAGTAACTAAGACATACACTGACACCCAGGAACACAGACACACACTGACAGCAAGTAACAAAGACACACACTTACTCCAAGTAACAAAGACATACACTGACACCAAGTAACAAAGACATACACTGACACCAAGTAACACAGACACACACTGACACCCAGTTAGAAACACACACTGGACCCCCAGTAACACAGACACACACTGACCCCCAGTAATACAGACATGCACTGATACCCAGTAACACAGACACACACTTACACCAAGTAACAAAGACATACACTGACACCAAGTAACAAAGACATACACTGATACCCAGTAACACAGACACACACTTACACCAAGTAACAAAGACATACACTTACACCAAGTAACACAGACACACACTGAATCCAAGTAACAAAGACAAACACTTACACCAAGCAACACAGGCATACACTGACCCCCAGTAACACAGACATGCACTGATACCCAGTAACACAGACACACACTTACACCAAGTAACAAAGACATACACTGACACCCAGTAACACAGACACACACGGACACCAAGTAACATAGGCACACACTTACACCAAGTAACAAAGACATACATTGACACCAAGTAACACAGACATACACTGTCACCATGTAGCAAAGAGATGCAATGGTACCCAGTAACACAGACATACACTGACACCAAGTAACAAAGACATACAATTACACCAAGTGACAAAGACACACACTTACACCAAGTAACACAGACATACACTGACACCAAGTAACAAAGACATACACTGTTACCCAGTAACACAGACACACACTTGCACCAAGTAACAAAGACATACACTGATACCCAGTAACACAGACACACACCGGGCGCACATTGGCACAGTGGTCAGCAGCCTCACAGCTGCAGGGACCCGGGCTCGATTCTGGGTACTGCCTGTGCGGAGTTTGCAAGTTCTCCCTGTGTCTGCGTGGTTTTCCTCCGGGTGCTCCGGTTACCTCCCACATGCCAAAGACTTGCAGGTTGATATGTTAATTGGCCATTATAAATTGCCCCGAGTACAGGTAGGTGGGAGGGAAATATATTGGGACAGGTGGGGATGTGATAGAAATACGGGATAAGTGTCGGATTAGTATAAATGGGTGGTTGATGGTCGGCACAGACTCGGTGGGCCGAAGGGCCTGTTTCACTGCTGTATCTCTAAACTAAACTAAATACTAACACCTAGTGTCACAGACACACACTGAAACCAAGTCACCAAGACATACACTGATACCCAGTAACACAGACACACACTGACACCCGGTAACACAAGCAAATACACTGACAACATGTAACACAGACACACACTGACACCAAGTAACACAGACACACACCGACACCCAGTAACACACACTGATACACAGTAACAAAGACATACACTGACACTCAGTAACACAGACACACACTGACACCAAGTAACAAAGACATACACTGACACCAAGTAACAAAGGCATACACTGACACTCAGGAACACAGACACACACTGACAGCAAGTAACAAAGACATACACTGACACCCAGTAACACAGACACACACGGACAACAAGTAACAAAGACACACACTTACACCAAGTAACACAGACACACACTGACACCCAGTAACACAGACACACACTTACACCAAGTAACACAGACATACACTGACACCAAGTCACAACGACAGACACTGACACCCAGTAACAAAGACAAACACTGACACCAAGTAACGAAGACAGACACTGACACCCAGTAACAAAGACACACACTTGCACCAAGTAACAAAGACATACACTGATACCCAGTAACACAGACACACACCGGGCTGCACATTGCCACAGTGGTTGGCAGCCTCACAGCTCCAGGGACCCGGGCTCGATTCTGGGTACTGCCTGTGCGGAGTTTGCAAGTTCTCCCTGTGTCTGCGTGAGTTTCCTCCGGGTGCTCCGGTTTCCTCCCACATGTCAAAGACTTGCAGGTTGATAGGTTAATTGGCCATTATAAATTGACCCTAGTATAGGTAGGTGGTCGGGAAATAGATAGGGACAGGTGGGGATGTGACAGGAATACGGGATTAGTGTAGGATTAGTATACATGAGTCGTTGATCGTCGGCACAGTAACAAAGACATACACTGAAACAAAGTCACAAAGACATACACTGATTCCCAGTAACACAGACACACACTGACACCAAGTAACAAAGACATACACTGACACCCAGGAACACAGACACACACTGACACCAAGTAACAAAGACATACACTGACACCCAGTAACACAGACACACACTGACACCAAGTAACAAAGACATAAACTGACACCCAGTAACACAGACACACACGGACACCAAGTAACAAAGACACACACTTACACCAAGAAACACAGACACACACTGACAACCAGTAACACAGACACACACTTACACCAAGTAACAAAGACATACACTGACACCAAGTAACAAAGACATACACTGATACCCAGTAACACAGACACACACTTGCACCAAGTAACACAGACATACACTGACACCAAGTAACAAAGACATACACTGATACCCAGTAACACAGGCACACACTGTGGGCGGGGGGGCACATTGGCGCAGTGGTTCGCACCGCAGCCTCACTGCTCCAGAAACCTGGGTTCTATTCTGGGTACTGACTGTGCAGAGTTTGCAAGTTCTCCCTGTGTCTGCGTGAGTTTCCTCCGGGTGCTCCGGTTTCCTCCCACATGCCAAAGACTTGCAGGTTGATAGGTGAATTGGCCATCATAAATTGCCCCTAGTATTGTTAGGTGGTTGGGAAATATATTGGGAGAGGTGGGGATGTGATAGAAATACGGGATAAGTGTAGGATTAGTATAAATGGGTGGTTGATGGTCGGCACAGACTCGGTGGGCCGAAGGGCCTGTTTCAGTGCTGTATCTCTAAACTAATCTAAATACTGACACCAAGTGTCACAGACACACACTGACAGCCAGTAATACAAACAAACACACACTGACACCCAGTAACACAGAGAACCACTGATACACAGTAACAAAGACAGACACTGACACCAGGTAACAAAGACATACACTGACACCAAGTAACAAAGTCATACACTGACACCAAGTAACAAAGACACACACTGATACCTAGTAACACAGACACACACTTGCACCCAGTAACACAGACACACACATACACCAAGTAACAAAGACATACACTGACACCAAGTAACAAAGACATACACTGATACCCAGTAACACAGACACACAATTACACCAAGTAACAAAGACATACACTGACACCAAGTCACAAAGACACACACTGACACCCAGTAACAAAGACAGACACTGACACCAGGTAACACAGACATACACGGACACCAAGTAACAAAGACATACACTGACACCAAGTAACAAAGACAGACACTGACACCAAGTAACAAAGACATACACTGATAACCAGTAACATAGACATACACCTACACCAAGTAACAAAGACATACACTGATACCCAGTAACACAGACACACACTTACACCATGTAACACAGACATACACTGACACCAAGTAGCAAAGAAATAAACTGACACCAAGTAACAAAGACATACACTTGCACCAAGTAACAAAGACATACACTGACACCCAGTAACACAGACACACACTTACATCAAGTAACAAAGACAGATACTGATACCCAGTAACACAGACACACTCTTACACCATGTAACAAAGACATACACTGACACCAGGTAACAAAGACATACACTGACACCCAGTAACACAGACACACACGGACACCAAGTAACAGAGACACACACTTACACCAAGTAACACAGACACACACGGACACCCAGTAACACAGACACACACTTACACCAAGTAACAAAGACATACACTGACAACAAGTAACAAAGGCATACACTTACACCAAGTAACTAAGACATACACTGACACCAAGTAACAAAGACATATACTGATAACCAGGAACACAGACACACAATTACACCAAGTAACAAAGACACACACTTACACCAAGTAACACAGACATACACTGACACCAGGTAACAAAGACAGACAATTACACCAAGTAACAAAGACATACACTTACACCAAGTATTTTGACATACACTGACACCAAGTAGCAAAGACATACACTGATACCCAGTAACACAGACATACACTTACACCAAGTAACAAAGACATACACTGACACCGAGTCACAAAGACACACACTGACACCCAGTAACAAAGACATACACTGACACCAAGTCACAAAGACATACACTGATACCCAGTAACACAGTCACACACTTACACCAAGTAACACAGAAATACACTGACACCCAGTAACACAGCCACACACTTACACCAAGTAACACAGGCATACACTGTCACCAAGTAACACAGCCACACACTTACACCAAGTAACACAGACATACACTGACACCAAGTAACAAAGACACACACTTACACCAAGTAACACAGACATACACTGACACCAAGTAACGAAGACAGACAATTACACCAAGTAACAAATACATACACTTACACCAAGTATTTTGAGATACACTGACACCAAGTAACAAAGACAAACACTGATACCCAGTAACACAGACACAAACTTACACCAGGTAACAAAGACATACACTGACACCAAGTCACAAAGACACACACTGACACCCAGTAACAAAGACATACACTGACACCAAGTCACAAAGACATACACTGACACCCAGTAACAAAGACATACACTGACACCAAGTAACAAAGACACACACGTACACCAAGTAACACAGACATACACTGACACCAAGTAACAAAGACAGACAATTACACCAAGCAACAAAGACATACACTTACACCAAGTATTTAGACATACACTGACAACAAGTAACAAAGACACACACTGATACCCAGTAACACAGACACACACTTACACCCAGTAACTCAGACACACACTTACACCAAGTAACAAAGACATACACTGACACCAAGTAACAAAGATATACACTTACACCAAGTAACAAAGACAAACACTGACACCAAGTAACAAAGACATACACTGATACCCAGTAACACAGACACACACTTACACCAAGTAACAAAGACAGACACTGATACCCAGTAACACAGACACACACTTACACCAAGTAACACAGACATACACTGACACCAAGTAACAAAGACATACACTGAAACCCAGATAACACAGGCACACATTGGGGGGAGGGGGGGCACATTGGCGCAGTGGTTAGCACCGCAGCCTCACAGCTCCAGGGACCCGGGTTCGGTTCTGTGCACTGCCTGTGCGGAGTTTGCAAGTTCTCCCTGTGCCAGCGTGAGTTTCCTCCGGGTGCTCCGGTTTCCTCCCACATGCCAAAGACTTGCAGGTTGATCGGTTAATTGGCCATCATAGATTGCCCCTAGTATAGGTAGGTGGTTGGGAAATATATAGGGACAGGTGGGGATGTGATCGGAATACGGAATTAGTGTAGGATTAGCATAAATGGGTGGTTGATGGTCGGCACAGACTCGGTTGGCCGAAGGGCCTGTTTCAGTGCTGTGTCTCGAAACTAAACTAAATACTGACACCTAGTGTCACAGACACACACTGACAGCCAGTAACAAAAACAAACACACATCGACACCCAGTAACACAGACATACACTGACAACAAGTAACAATGACATACATTGATGCCAAGTCACAAAGACATACACTGATACCCAGTAACACAGACACACACTGACACCAAGTAACAAAGACATGCACTGACACCAAGTAATAAAGGCATACACTTACACCAAGTAACACAGACACACACTTACACCAAGTAACACAGACAAACACTGACACCAAGTAACAAAGACAGTCAATTACACCAAGTAACAAAGGCATACACTTACACCAAGAAACACAGACACACACTTACACCAAGTAACACAGACAAACACTGTCACCAAGTAACAAAGACAGACAATTACACCAAGTAACAAAGGCATACACCTGAACCAAGTAACACAGACACACACTGACACCAAGTAACAAAGACATCCACTGACACCAAGTAACAAAGACATACACTTACACCAAGTAACAAAGACAGACACTGACACCAAGTAACAAAGACATACACTTACACCAAGTATTTTGACATACACTGACACCAAGTAACAAAGACATACACTGATACCCAGTAACACAGACACACACTTACACCAAGTAACAAAGACATACACTGACACCAAGTCACAAAGACACACACTGACACCCAGTAACAAAGAAATACACTGACACCAAGTCACACATACATACACTGATACCCAGTAAAACAGACATACACTGACACCAAGTAACACAGACATACACTTACACCAAGTAACAAAAACATACACTGACACCAAGTCACAAAGACACACACTGACACCCAGTAACAAAGACATACACTGACACCAAGTCACAAATACATACACTGATACCCAGTAACACAGACACACACTGACACCAAGTAACACAGACATACACTGACACCAAGTAACAAAGGCATACAATGATACCCAGTAACACAGACACACACTTACACCAAGTAACAAAGACAGATACTGATACCCAGTAACACAGACAAACACTTACACCACGTAACAAAGACATACACTGAAACCAGGTAACACAGACATACACTGACACCCAGTAACACAGACACACACCGACACCAAGTAACAAAGACACACACTTACACCACGTAACACAGACACACACTGACACCCAGTAACACAGACACACAATTACACCAAGTAACAAAGACATACACTGACAACAAGTAACAAAGACATACACTTACACCAAGTAACAAAGACATACACTGACACCAAGTAACAAAGACATACACTGATAACCAGTAACACAGACACACAATTACACCAAGTAACAAAGACATGCACTGATACCCAGTAACAAAGACACTCACTTACACCAAGTAACACAGACATACACTGACACCAGGTAACAAAGACAGACAATTACACCAAGTAACAAAGACATACACTTACACCAGGTATTTTGACATACACTGACACCAAGTAGCAAAGACGTACACTGATACCCAGAAACACAGACATACACTTACACCAAGTAACAAAGACATACACTGACACCAAGTCACAAAGACACACACTGACACCCAGTAACAAAGACATACACTGACACCAAGTCACAAAGACATGCACTGATACCCAGTAACACAGTCACACACTTACACCAAGTAACACAGAAATACACTGACACCAAGTAACAAAGACATACACTGATACCCAGTAACACAGACACACTCTTACACCAAGTAACAAAGACAGACACTGATACCCAGTAACACAGACACACACTTACACCAATTAACAAAGTCATACACTGACACCCAATAACAAAGACATACACAGACACCCAGTAACACTGACACACACGGACACCAAGTAACAAAGACACGCACTTACACCAAGTAACACAGACACACACTGACACCCAGGAACACAGCCACACACTTACACCAAGTAACACAGACATACACTGACACCAAGTAACAAAGACATACACTGATACCCAGTAACACAGGCACACATTTACACCAAGTAACATAGACATACACTGACACCAAGTAACAAAGACATACACTGACACCAAGTAACAAAGACATACACTTACACCAAGGAACAAAGACACACACTTACACCAAGTAACACAGACATACACTGACACCAAGTAACAAAGACAGACAATTACACCAAGTAACAAATACATACACTTACACCAAGTATTTTGAGATACACTGACACCAAGTAACAAAGACAAACACTGATACCCAGTAACACAGACACACACTTACACCAAGTAACAAAGACATACACTGACACCAAGTCTCAAAGACACACACTGACACCCAGTAACAAAGACATACACTGACACCAAGTCACAAAGACATACACTGATACCCAGTAACACAGACACACACTGACACCAAGTAACACAGACATACACTTACACCAAGTAACAAAGACATACACTGACACCAAGTAACAAAGACATACACTGACACCAAGTCACAAAGACATACATTGACACCCAGTAACAAAGACGTACACTGACACCAAGTAACAAAGACACACACTTACACCAAGTAACACAGACTTACACTGACACCAAGTAACAAAGACAGACAATTACACCCAGTAACAAAGACATACACTGACAACAAGTAACAATGACATACATTGATACCAAGTCACAAAGACATACACTGATACCCAGTAACACAGACACACACTGACACCAAGTAACAAAGACATGCACTGACACCAAGTAACAAAGGCATACACTTACACCAAGTAACACAGACACACACTTACACCAAGTAGCACAGACAAACACTGACACCAAGTAACAAAGACAGTCAATTACACCAAGTAACAAAGGCATACACTTACACCAAGTAACACAGACACACACTTACACCAAGTAACACAGACAAACACTGACACCAAGTAACAAAGACATACACTTACACCAAGTAACAAAGACAGACACTGACACCAAGTAACAAAGACATACACTTACACCAAGTATTTTGACATACACTGACACCAAGTAACCAAGACATACACTGATACCCAGTAACACAGACACACACTTACACCAAGTAACAAAGACATACACTGACACCAAGTCACAAAGACACACACTGACACCCAGTAACAAAGAAATACACTGACACCAAGTCACAAATACATACACTGATACCCAGTAAAACAGACACACACTGACACCAAGTAACACAGACATACACTTACACCAAGTAACAAAGACATACACTGACACCAAGTCACAAAGACACACACTGACACCCAGTAACAAAGAAATACACTGACACCAAGTCACAAATACATACACTGAAACCCAGTAAAACAGACACACACTGACACCAAGTAACACAGACATACACTGACACCAAGTAACACAGACATACACTGACACCAAGTAACAAAGACATACAATGATACCCAGTAACACAGACACACACTTACATCAAGTAACAAAGACAGATACTGATACCCAGTAACACAGACACACACTTACACCATGTAACAAAGACATACACTGACACCAGCTAACACAGACATACACTGACACCATGTAACAAAGACATACACAGACACCAGGTAACGAAGACATGCACTGACACCCAGTAACACAGACACACACTGACACCCAGTAACACAGACACATACTTACACCAAGTAACAAAGTCATCCACTGACACCAAGTAACAAAGACATACACTTACACCAAGTAACAAAGACAGGCACTGACACACTGTAACAAAGACAGACAATGACACCACGTCACAAAGACATACACTTACACCACGAAACAAAGACATACACCTCAACCAAGTGACACAGACATACACTGACACCAAGTAACAAAGACATTCACTGATACCCAGTAACACAGACACACACTTACACCAAGTAACAAAGACACACACTTACACCAAGTAACACAGACATACACTGACACCAGGTAACAAAGACAGACAATTACACCAACTAACAAAGACATACACTTACACCAAGTATTTTGACATACACTGACACCAAGTAACAATGACATACACTGATACCCAGTAACACAGACATACACTTACACCAAGTAACAAAGACATACACTGACACCAAGTCACAAAGACACACACTGACACCCAGTAACAAAGACATACACTGACAACAAGTCACAAAGACATACACTTTTACCCAGTAACACAGCCACACACTTACACCAAGTTATACAGACATACACTGACACCAAGTAACAAAGACATACACTGATACCCAGTAACACAGACACACTCTTACACCAAGTAACAAAGGCAGACACTGATACCCAGAAACACAGACACACATTTACACCAATTAACAAATTCATACACTGACACCCAGTAACAAAGACATACACTGACACCCAGTAACACAGACACACACGGACACCAAGTAACAAAGGCACACACTTACACCAAGTAACACAGATACACACAGACACCCAGTAACAAAGAAATACACTGATAGCCAGTAACACAGGCACACACTTACACCAAGTAACACAGACGTACACTGACACCAAGTAGCAAAGACATACACTGACACCAAGTAACAAAGACATACACTTACACCAAGTAACAAAGAAATACACTGATACCCAATGACACAGACACAGACTTACACCAAGCAACAAAGACATACACTGACACCAAGTCACAAAGAACCACACTGACACCCAGTAACAAAGACATACACTGACACCAAGTCACAAAGACATACACTGATACCCAGTAACACAGACACACACTTACACCAAGTAAGACAGACTTACACTGACACCAAGCAACAAAGACATGCACTGATACTCAGGAACACAGAGACACACTTACACCAAGTAACAAAGACAGACGCTGATACTCAGTAACACAGACACAAACTTACACCAAGTAACAAAGAATACACTGACACCCAGTAACAAAGACATACACTGACACCCAGTAACACAGACACACACGGACACCAAGTAACAAAGACACACAATTACACCAAGTAACACAGGCACACACTGACACCCAGTAACACAGACACACACTGACACCAAATAACAAAGACATACACTGACACCAAGTCACAAAGACATACACTGATACCCAGTACCACAGACACACACTTACACCAAGTAAGACAGACATACACTGACACCAAGCAACAAAGACATGCACTGATACCCAAGAACAAAGAGACACACTGACACCAGGTCACAAAGAAATACACTGATACCCAGTAACACAGACACACACTGACACCAGGTAACACAGACATACACTGACACCAAGTAACAAAGACATACACTGATAACCAGTAACACAGACACACACTTACACCAAGTAACAAAGACAGATACTGATACCCAGTAACACAGACACACACTTACACCATGTAACAAATACATACACTGACACCAGGTAACACAGACATACACTGACACCCAGTAACACAGACACACACGGACACCAAGTAACAAAGACACACACTTGCACCAAGTAACACAGACACACACGGACACCAAGTAACAAAGAACCACACTGACACCCAGTAACAAAGACATACACTGACACCAAGTCACAAAGACATACACTGATACCCAGTAACACAGACACACACTTACACCAAGTAAGACAGACATACACTGACACCAAGCAACAAAGACATGCACTGATACCCAGGAACACAGAGACACACTTACACCAAGTAACAAAGACGGACTCTGATACTCAGTAACACAGACACAAACTTACACCAAGTAACAAAGAATACACTGACACCCAGTAACAAAGACATACACTGACACCCAGTAACACAGACACACACGGACACCAAGTAACAAAGACACACACTTACACCAAGTAACACAGACACACACTGACACCCAGTAACACAGACACACACTGACACCAAATAACAAAGACATACACTGACACCAAGTCACAAAGACATACACTGATACCCAGTAACACAGACACACACTTACACCAAGTAAGACAGACATACACTGACACCAAGCAACAAAGACATGCACTGATACCCAAGAACACAGAGAAACACTGACACCAAGTAACAAAGAAATACACTGATACCCAGTAACACAGACACACACTGACACCAAGTAACACAGACATACACTGACACCAAGTAACAAAGTCATACATTGATAACCAGTAACACAGACACACACTTACACCAAGTAACAAAGACAGATACTGATACCCAGTAACACAGACACACACTTACACCATGTAACAAAGACATACACTGACACCAGGTAACACAGACATACACTGACACCCAGTAACACAGACACACACGGACACCAAGTAACAAAGACACACACTTACACCAAGTAACACAGACACACACTGATACCCAGTAACACAGACACATACTTACACCAAGTAACAAAGACATCCACTGACACCAAGTAACAAAGACATACACTTACACCAAGTAACAAAGACAGACACTGACACCAAGTAACAAAGTCATACACTGATACCCAGTAACACAGACACACACTTACACCAAGTAACAAAGAGATACACTGATACCCAGTAACACAGACATACACTGACACCAAGTAACAAAGACATACACTGACGCTAAGTAACAAAGGCATACACTTACACCAAGTAACAAAGACATACACTGACACCAAGTAACAAAGACATGCACTGATACCCAGTAACACAGACACACACTTACACCAAGTAACAAAGAGATACACTGATACCCAGTAACACAGACACACACTTACACCAATTAACAAAGTCAGATACTGATACCCAGTAACACAGACACACACTTGCACCATGTTACAAAGAGATACACAGACACCAGCTAACAAAGACATACACTGACACCCAGTAACACAGACACACAAGGACACCAAGTAACAGAGACACACACTTACACCAAGTAACACAGACACACACTGACACCTAGTAACACAGACACACACTTAAACCAAGTAACAAATACATACACTGACACCAAGTAACAAAGACATACACTTACACCAAGTAACAAAGACACACAATGACACCAAGTAACAAAGAAATACACTGATAACCAGTAACACAGACACACACTTACACCAAGTAACAAAGACATACACTGATACACAGTAACACAGACACACACTTACACCAAGTAACAAAGACACACACTTCCACCAAGTAACACAGACATACACTGACACCAGGAAACAAAGACAGACAATTGCACCAAGTAACAAAGACATACACTTACACCAAGTATTTTGACATACACTGACACCAAGTAACAAAGACATACACTGATACCCAGTAACACAGACATACACTAACACCAAGTAACAAAGACATACACTGACACCAAGTCACAAAGACACACACTGACACCCAGTAACAAAGACATACACTGACACAAAGTCACAAAGACATACACTTTTAACCAGTAATACAGTCACACACTTACACCAAGTAACACCGACATACACTGACACCAAGTAACAAAGACATACACTGATACCCAGTAGCACAGACACACTCCTACACCAAGTAACAAATAGAGACACTGATACCCAGTAACACAGACACACACTTACAACAATTAACAAATTCATACACTGACACCCAGTAACAAAGACATACACTGATACCAAGTAACAAAGACATACACTTACACCAAGTAACAAAGACACACACTTACACCAAGTAACACAGACAAACACTGAGACCAAGTAACAAAGACAGTCAATTACACCAAGTAACAAAGACAAACACTTACACCAAGTATTTAGACATACACTGACACCAAGTAACAAAGAAATACACTGATACCCAATAACAAAGACACACACTTGCACCAAGCAACAAAGAGATACACTGACACCAAGTCACAAAGAACCACACTGACACCCAGTAACAAAGACATACACTGACACCAAGTCACAAAGACAGACTCTGATACCCAGTAACACAGACACACACTTACACCAAGTAAGACAGACATACACTGACACCAAGCAACAAAGACATGCACTGATACCCAAGAACACAGAGACACACTTACACCAAGTAACAAAGACAGACACTGACACTCAGTAACACAGAGACACACTTACACCAAGTAACAAAGAATACACTGACACCCAGTAACAAAGACATACACTGACACCCAGTAACACAGACACACACGGACACCAAGTAACAAAGACACACACTTACACCAAGTAACACAGACACACACTGACACCCAGTAACACAGACACACACTTACACCAAATAACAAAGAGATACACTGATACCCAGTAACACAGACATACACTGACACCAAGTAACAAAGACATACACTGACGCTAAGTAACAAAGGCATACACTTACACCAAGTAACAAAGACATACACTGACACCAAGTAACAAAGACATGCACTGATACCCAGTAACACAGACACACACTTACACCAAGTAACAAAGAGATACACTGATACCCAGTAACACAGACACACACTTACACCAATTAACAAAGTCAGATACTGATACCCAGTAACACAGACACACACTTGCACCATGTTACAAAGAGATACACAGACACCAGCTAACAAAGACATACACTGACACCCAGTAACACAGACACACAAGGACACCAAGTAACAGAGACACACACTTACACCAAGTAACACAGACACACACTGACACCTAGTAACACAGACACACACTTAAACCAAGTAACAAATACATACACTGACACCAAGTAACAAAGACATACACTTACACCAAGTAACAAAGACACACAATGACACCAAGTAACAAAGAAATACACTGATAACCAGTAACACAGACACACACTTACACCAAGTAACAAAGACATACACTGATACACAGTAACACAGACACACACTTACACCAAGTAACAAAGACACACACTTCCACCAAGTAACACAGACATACACTGACACCAGGAAACAAAGACAGACAATTGCACCAAGTAACAAAGACATACACTTACACCAAGTATTTTGACATACACTGACACCAAGTAACAAAGACATACACTGATACCCAGTAACACAGACATACACTAACACCAAGTAACAAAGACATACACTGACACCAAGTCACAAAGACACACACTGACACCCAGTAACAAAGACATACACTGACACAAAGTCACAAAGACATACACTTTTAACCAGTAATACAGTCACACACTTACACCAAGTAACACCGACATACACTGACACCAAGTAACAAAGACATACACTGATACCCAGTAGCACAGACACACTCCTACACCAAGTAACAAATAGAGACACTGATACCCAGTAACACAGACACACACTTACAACAATTAACAAATTCATACACTGACACCCAGTAACAAAGACATACACTGATACCAAGTAACAAAGACATACACTTACACCAAGTAACAAAGACACACACTTACACCAAGTAACACAGACAAACACTGAGACCAAGTAACAAAGACAGTCAATTACACCAAGTAACAAAGACAAACACTTACACCAAGTATTTAGACATACACTGACACCAAGTAACAAAGAAATACACTGATACCCAATAACAAAGACACACACTTGCACCAAGCAACAAAGACATACACTGACACCAAGTCACAAAGAACCACACTGACACCCAGTAACAAAGACATACACTGACACCAAGTCACAAAGACAGACTCTGATACCCAGTAACACAGACACACACTTACACCAAGTAAGACAGACATACACTGACACCAAGCAACAAAGACATGCACTGATACCCAAGAACACAGAGACACACTTACACCAAGTAACAAAGACAGACACTGACACTCAGTAACACAGAGACACACTTACACCAAGTAACAAAGAATACACTGACACCCAGTAACAAAGACATACACTGACACCCAGTAACACAGACACACACGGACACCAAGTAACAAAGACACACACTTACACCAAGTAACACAGACACACACTGACACCCAGTAACACAGACACACACTTACACCAAATAACAAAGACATACACTGACACCAAGTCACAAACACATACACTGATACCCAGTAACACAGACACACACTTACACCAAGTAAGACAGACATACACTGACACCAAGAAACAAAGACATACACTGACACCCAGTAACACAGACACACACTTGCACCAAGTAACAAAGACATACACTGACACCAACTCACAAAGACACACACTGACACCCAGTAACAAAGACATACACTGACACCAAGTCACAAATGCATACACTGATACCCAGTAACACAGACACACACTGACACCAAGTAACACAGACATACACTGACACCAAGTCACAAAGACATACACTGACACCCAGTAACACAGACACACACTTACACCAAGTAACAAAGACAGATACTGATACCCAGTAACACAGACACATACTTACACCATGTAACACAGACATACACTGACACCCAGTAACACGGACACACACGGACACCAAGTAACAAAGACACACACTTACACCAAGTAACACAGACACACACTGACGCCCAGTAACACAGACACATACTTACACCAAGTAACAAAGACATACACTGACACCAAGTAACAAAGACATACACTGACATCAAGAAACAAAGACAGACAATTACACAAAGAAACAAAGACATACACTTACACCAAATATTTTGACATACACTGACACCAAGTAACAAAGACATACACTGATACCCAGTAACACCGACACTCACTTACACCAAGTAACAAAGACATACACTGACACCAAGTCACACACTGAAACCCAGTAACAAAGACATACACTTACACCAAGTAACAAAGACATACACTGACACCAAGTAACAAAGACATGCACTGATACCCAGTAACACAGACACACACTTAAACCAAGTAACAAAGACATACACTGAGACCCAGTAACACAGACACACACTTACAGCAAGTAACAAAGTCAGATACTGATACCCAGTAACACAGACACACACTTACACCATGTAACAAAGACATACACTGACACCAAGTAACAAAGACATACACAGACACCCAGTAACACAGGCACACACGGACACCAATTAACAAAGACACACACTGGCACCCAGTCACACAGACACACACTTACACCAAGTAACAAAGACAAGCGCTGACACCAAGTAACAAAGAAATACACTGATACCCAGTAACACAGACACACACTTACACCAAGTAACAAAGACGTACACTGATACCCAGTAACACAGACACACACTTACACCAAGTAACACAAACACTCACTTACACCAAATAACAAAGACATACACTGACACCAAGTAACAAAGACATACAATTACACCAAGTAACACAGACATACACTGACACCAAGTAACAAAGACAGACAATGACACCACGTCACAAAGACATACACTGACACCAGGTAACAAAGACACACACTTACACCAAGTAACACAGACATACACTGACACCAAGTAACAAAGACATACACTGTTACCCAGTAACACAGACACACACTTACACCAAGTAACAAAGACATACACTGATACCCAGTAACACAGTCACACACTTACACCAAGTAACACAGAAATACACTGACACCAAGTAACAAAGGCATACACTGATACCCAGTAACACAGACACACTCTTACACCAAGTAACAAAGACAGACACTGATACCCAGTAACACAGACACACACTTACACCAAGTCGCAAAGACACACATTTACACCAAGTAACAAAGACATCCACTGACACCAAGTAACAAAGACATACACTTACACCAAGTAACACAGAAATACACTGACACCAAATAACAAAGACACACACTTACACCAAGTAAAATAGACATACACTGTCACCATGTAACAAAGACATGCACTGATACCCAGTAACAGAGACACACACTTACACCAAGTAGCAAAGACATACACTGACATCAAGTCACAGAGACAGACACTGACACCCAGTAACAAAGACAAACACTGACACCAAGTAACTAAGACAGACACTGACACCCAGTAACAAAGACAGACAATGACACCACGTCACAAAGACATACACTGACACCAGGTAACAAAGACATACACTTCCACCAAGTAACACAGACATACACTGACACCAAGTAACAAAGACATACACTTACACCAAGTAACAAAGACATACACTGACACCAAGTAACAAAGACATGCACTGATACCCAGTAACACAGACACACACTTACACCAAGTAACAAAGACATACTCTGATACCCAGTATCACAGACACACACTTACACCAAGTAACAAAGACATCCACTGATACCAAGAGACACAGACACACACTTATACCAAGTAACACAAACACTCACTTACACCAAGTACCAAAGACATACACTGACACCAAGTAACAAAGACATACAATTACACCAGGTAACAAAGACACACACTTACACCAAGTAACACAGACATACACTGACACCAAGTAACAAAGGCATACACTGTTACCCAGTAACACAGACGCACACTTACACCAAGTAACAAAGACATACACTGATACCAAGTAACACAGACACACACTTACACCAAGTAAAACAGACACACACTTACACCAATTAACAAAGACATACACTGACACCAAGTAACAAAGACATACACTTACACCAAGTAACAAAGACATACAATTACACCAGGTAACAAAGACACACACTTACACCAAGTAACACAGACATACACTGACACCAAGTAACAAAGGCATACACTGTTACCCAGTAACACAGACGCACACTTACACCAAGTAACAAAGACATACACTGATACCAAGTAACACAGACACACACTTACACCAAGTAAAACAGACACACACTTACACCAATTAACAAAGACATACACTGACACCAAGTAACAAAGACATACACTTACACCAAATAACGCAGACATACACTGACACCAAGAATCAAAGACATACAATTACACCAAATAACAAAGACACACACTTACACCAAGTAACATAGACATACACTGTCACCATGTAGCAAAGACATGCACTGATACCAAGGAACAGAGACACACACTTACACCAAGTCACAAAGACATACACTGACATCAAGTCACAGATACAGACACTGACACCAGGTAACAAAGACATACACCTCCACCAAGTGACACAGACATACACTGACACCAAGTAACAAAGACATACACTGATTCCCAGTAGCACAGACACACGCTGGGCGGCACATTGGCACAATGGTTTGCAGCCTCACAGCTCCAGGGACCCGGGCTCGATTCTGGGTACTGCCTGTGCGGAGTTTGCAAGTTCTCCCTGTGTCGGCGTGAGTTTCCGACGGGTGCTCCGGTTTCTTCCCACATGCCAAAGACTTGCAGGTTGTTAGGTTAATTGGACACTATAAATTGACCGTAGTATAGGTAGCTGGTAGGGAAATATTTCGGGACAGGTGGGGATGTGATAGGAATACGGGATTAGTGTAGGATTGGTAGAAATGGGTGGTTGATGGTCGGCACAGACTCGGTTGGCCGAAGGGCCGGTTTCAGTGCTGTGGCACTAATCTAAATACTGACACCCAGTAACATAAACAAACACACACTGACACCCAGTAACATAGAGAAACACTGACACACAGTAACAATGACATACTCTGACACACAGACACACACTGTTACCAAGTAACAAAGACAAACACTGACACCAAGTAACAAAGACATACACTGACACCGAGTCACAAAGACATACACTGATAACCAGTAACACAGACACAAACTTACACCAAGTAACAACGACATACACTGACACCAAGTAACAAAGACATGCACTTACACCAAATAACAAAGACATACACTGACACCAAGAAACAAAGACATACACTGATACCCAGTAAAAAAGACACACACTGACACAAAGTAACAAAGACAGACACTGACACCAAGTAACAAAGGCATACACTTACATCAAGTAACAAAGACGGACAATTACACCAAGTAACAAAGACATACACTTACACCAAGTATTTTGACATACACTGACACGAAGTAACAAAGACATACACTGATACCCAGTAACACAGACACACACTTACACCAAGTAACATAGACATACACTGACACCAAGTAACAAAGACATACACGGATACCCAGTAACACAGACACACACTTACTCTAAGTAACAAAGACAGACACTGATACCCAGTTACACAGACACACACTTACACCAAGTAACAAAGACATACACTGACACCCAGTAACAAAGACATACACTGTCACCCAGTAACACAGACACACACGGACACCAAGTAAAAAAGACACACACTTACACCAAGTAACACAGACACACACTGACACCCAGTAACACAGACACACACTTTCACCATGTAACAAAGACATACACTGACACCAAGTAACAAAGACAGACACTTATACCAAGTAACAAAGACATACACTTACAACAAGTAACAAAGACATACACTGATACCCAGTAACACAGACACACACTTACACCAAGTAACAAAGACATACACTGATACCAAGTGACACAGACACACACTTACACCAAGTAACACAAACACTCACTTACACCAAGTAACAAAGACATACACTGACACCAAGTAACAAAGACATACAATTACACCAAGTCACAAAGACAAACACTTACACCAAGTAACACAGACATACACTGACACCAAGTAACAAAGACATACACTGTTACCCAGTAACACAGACACACACTTACACCAAGTAACAAAGACATACACTGATACCAAGTGACACAGACACACACTTACACCAAGTAACACAAACACTCACTTACACCAAGTAACAAAGACATACACTGATACCCAGTAACACAGACACACACTTACACCAAGTAACAAATACATACACTGACACCAAGTCACAAAGACACACACTGACACCCAGGAACAAAGACACACACTGACACCAAGTCACAAAGACATACACTGATACCAGGTAACAAAGACACACACTTACACCAAGTAACACAGACAAACACTGACACCAAGTAACAAAGACATACACTGTTACCCAGTAACACAGACACACACTTACACCAAGTAACAAAGACATACACTGATACCAAGTAACACAGACACACACTTACACCAAGTCGCAAAGATACACATTTACACCAAGTAACAAAGACATCCACTGACACCAAGTAACAAAGACACACACTTACACCAAGTAACACAAACACTCACTTACACCAAGTAACAAAGACATACACTGATACCCAGTAACACAGACACACACTTACACCAAGTAACAAAGACATACACTGACACCAAGTCACAAAGACACACACTGACACCCAGGAACAAAGACACACACTGACACCAAGTCACAAAGACATACACTGATACTGGGTAACAAAGACACACACTTACACCAAGTAACACAGACATACACTGACACCAAGTAACAAAGACATACACTGTTACCCAGTAACACAGACACACACTTACTCCAAGTAACAAAGACAGACACTGATACCCAGTTACACAGACACACACTTACACCAAGTAACAAAGACATACACTGACACCCAGTAACAAAGACATACACTGTCACCCAGTAACAAAGACACACACGGACACCAAGTAAAAAAGACACACACTTACACCAAGTAACACAGACACACACTGACACCCAGTAACACAGACACACACTTTCACCATGTAACAAAGACATACACTGACACCAAGTAACAAAGACAGACACTTATACCAAGTAACAAAGACATACACTTACACCAAGTAACAAAGACATACACTGATACCCAGTAACACAGACACACACTTACACCAAGTAACAAAGACATACACTGATACCAAGTGACACAGACACACACTTACACCAAGTAACACAAACAATCACTTACACCAAGTGACAAAGACATACACTGACACCAAGTAACAAAGACATACAATTACACCAAGTCACAAAGACAAACACTTACACCAAGTAACACAGACATACACTGACACCAAGTAACAAAGACATACACTGTTACCCAGTAACACAGACACACACTTACACCAAGTAACAAAGACATACACTGATACCAAGTGACACAGACACACACTTACACCAAGTAACACAAACACTCACTTACACCAAGTAACAAAGACATACACTGATACCCAGTAACACAGACACACACTTACACCAAGTAACAAAGACATACACTGACAACAAGTCACAAAGACACACACTGACACCCAGGAACAAAGACACACACTGACACCAAGTCACAAAGACATACACTGATACCAGGTAACAAAGACACACACTTACACCAAGTAACACAGACAAACACTGACACCAAGTAACAAAGACATACACTGTTACCCAGTAACACAGACACACACTTACACCAAGTAACAAAGACATACACTGATACCAAGTAACACAGACACACACTTACACCAAGTCGCAAAGATACACATTTACACCAAGTAACAAAGACATCCACTGACACCAAGTAACAAAGACACACACTTACACCAAGTAACACAAACACTCACTTACACAAAGTAACAAAGACATACACTGATACCCAGTAACACAGACACACACTTACACCAAGTAACAAAGACATTCACTGACACCAAGTCACAAAGACACACACTGACACCCAGGAACAAAGACACACACTGACACCAAGTCACAAAGACATACACTGATACCAGGTAACAAAGACACACACTTACACCAAGTAACACAGACATACACTGACACCAAGTAACAAAGACATACACTGTTACCCAGTAACACAGACACACACTTACTCCAAGTAACAAAGACAGACACTGATACCCAGTTACACAGACACACACTTACACCAAGTAAAAAAGACACACACTTACACCAAGTAACACAGACACACACTGACACCCAGTAACACAGACACACACTTTCACCATGTAACAAAGACATACACTGACACCAAGTAACAAAGACAGACACTTATACCAAGTAACAAAGACATACACTTACACCAAGTAACAAAGACATACACTGATACCCAGTAACACAGACACACACTTACACCAAGTAACAAAGACATACACTGATACCAAGTGACACAGACACACACTTACACCAAGTAACACAAACACTCACTTACACCAGGTAACAAAGACATACACTGACACCAAGTAACAAAGACATACAATTACACCAAGTCACAAAGACAAACACTTACACCAAGTAACACAGACATACACTGACACCAAGTAACAAAGACATACACTGTTACCCAGTAACACAGACACACACTTACACCAAGTAACAAAGACATACACTGATACCAAGTGACACAGACACACACTTACACCAAGTAACACAAACACTCACTTACACCAAGTAACAAAGACATACACTGATACCCAGTAACACAGACACACACTTACACCAAGTAACAAAGACATACACTGACACCAAGTCACAAAGACACACACTGACACCCAGGAACAAAGACACACACTGACACCAAGTCACAAAGACATACACTGATACCCAGTTACACAGACACACACTTGCACCAAGTAACAAAGACATACACTGACACCCAGTAACAAAGACATACACTGTCACCCAGTAACACAGACACACACGGACACCAAGTAAAAAAGACACACACTTACACCAAGTAACACAGACACACACTGACACCCAGTAACACAGACACACACTTTCACCATGTAACAAAGACAGACACTGACACCAAGTAACAAAGCCAGACACTTATACCAAGTAACAAAGACATACAATTACACCAAGTAACAAAGACATACACTGACACCAAGTAACAAAGACATACAATTACACCAAGTCACAAAGACAAACACTTACACCAAGTAACACAGACATACACTGACACCAAGTAACAAAGACATACACTGTTACCCAGTAACACAGACACACACTTACACCAAGTAACAAAGACATACACTGATACCAAGTGACACAGACACACACTTACACCAAGTAACACAAACACTCACTTACACCAAGTAACAAAGACATACACTGACACGAAGTAACACAGACATACACTGACACCAAGTAACAAAGACATACACTGATACCCAGTAACACAGACACACACTTACACCAAGTAACAAAGACATACACTGGCACCAAGTCACAAAGACACTCACTGACACCCAGGAACAAAGACACACACTGACACCAAGTCACAAAGACATACACTGATACCCAGTAACACAGACACACACTTACACCAAGTAACACAGACATACACTGACACCAAGTAACAAAGACATACACGGATACCCAGTAACACAGACACACACTTACTCCAAGTAACAAAGACAGACACTGATACCCAGTTACACAGACACACACTTACACCAATTAACAAAGACATACACTGACACCCAGTAACAAAGACATACACTGTCACCCAGTAACACAGACACACACGGACACCAAGTAAAAAAGACACACACTTACACCAAGTAACACAGACACACACTGACACCCAGTAACACAGACACACACTTTCACCATGTAACAAAGACATACACTGACACCAAGTAACAAAGACAGACACTTATACCAAGTAACAAAGACATACACTTACACCAAGTAACAAAGACATACACTGATACCCAGTAACACAGACACACACTTACACCAAGTAACAAAGACATACACTGATACCAAGTGACACAGACACACACTTCCACCAAGTAGCACAAACACTCACTTACACCAAGTAACAAAGACATACACTGACACCAAGTAACAAAGACATACAATTACACCAAGTCACAAAGACAAACACTTACACCAAGTAACACAGACATACACTGACACCAAGTAACAAAGACATACACTGTTACCCAGTAACACAGACACACACTTACACCAAGTAACAAAGACATACACTGATACCAAGTGACACAGACACACACTTACACCAAGTAACAAAGACATACACTGATACCAAGTGACACAGACACACACTTACACCAAGTAACACAAACACTCACTTACACCAAGTAACAAAGACATACACTGTTACCCAGTAACACAGACACACACTTGCACCAAGTAACAAAGACATACACTGATACCAAGTAACACAGACACACACTTACACCAAGTCGCAAAGACACACATTTACACCAAGTAACAAAGACATCCACTGACACCAAGTAACAAAGACACACACTTACACCAAGGAACACAAACACTCACTTACACCAAGTAACAAAGACATACACTGATAGCCAGTAACACAGACACACACTTACACCAAGTAACAAAGACATACACTGACACCAAGTCACAAAGACACACTGACACCCAGGAACAAAGACACACACTGACACCAAGTCACAAAGACATACACTGATACCAGGTAACAAAGACACACACTTACACCAAGTAACACAGACATACACTGACACCAAGTAACAAAGACATACACTGTTACCCAGTAACACAGACACACACTTACTCCAAGTAACAAAGACAGACACTGATACCCAGTTACACAGACACACACTTACACCAAGTAACAAAGACATACACTGACACCCAGTAACAAAGACATACACTGTCACCCAGTAACACAGACACACACGGACACCAAGTAAAAAAGACACACACTTACACCAAGTAACACAGACACACACTGACACCCAGTAACACAGACACACACTTTCACCATGTAACAAAGACATACACTGACACCAATTAACAAAGACAGTCACTTATACCAAGTAACAACGACATACACTTACACCAAGTAACAAAGACATACACTGATACCCAGTAACACAGACACACACTTACACCAAGTAACAAAGACATACACTGATACCAAGTGACACAGACACACACTTACACCAAGTAACACAAACACTCACTTACACCAAGTAACAAAGACATACACTGACACCAAGTAACAAAGACATACAATTACACCAAGTCACAAAGACAAACACTTACACCAAGTAACACAGACATACACTGACACCAAGTAACAAAGACATACACTGTTACCCAGTAACACAGACACTCACTTACACCAAGTAACAAAGACATACACTGATACCAAGTGACACAGACACACACTTACACCAAGTAACACAAACACTCACTTACACCAAGTAACAAAGACATACACTGATACCCAGTAACACAGACACACACTTACACCAAGTAACAAAGACATACACTGACACCAAGTCACAAAGACACACACTGACACCCTGGAACAAAGACACACACTGACACCAAGTCACAAAGACATACACTGATACCCAGTTACACAGACACACACTTACACCAAGTAACAAAGACATACACTGACACCCAGTAACAAAGACATACACTGTCCCCCAGTAACACAGACACACACGGACACCAAGTAAAAAAGACACACACTTACACCAAGTAACACAGACACACACTGACACCCAGTAACACAGACACACACTTTCACCATGTAACAAAGACATACACTGACACCAAGTAACAAAGACAGACACTTATACCAAGTAACAAAGACATACACTTACACCAAGTAACAAAGACATACACTGATACCCAGTAACACAGACACACACTTACACCAAGTAACAAAGACATACACTGATACCAAGTGACACAGACACACACTTACACCAAGTAACACAAACACTCACTTACACCAAGTAACAAAGACATACACTGACACCAAGTAACAAAGACATACAATTACACCAATTCACAAAGACAAACACTTACACCAAGTAACACAGACATACACTGACACCAAGTAACAAAGACATACACTGTTACCCAGTAACACAGACACACACTTACACCAAGTAACAAAGACATACACTGATACCAAGTGACACAGACACACACTTACACCAAGTAACACAAACACTAACTTACACCAAGTAACAAAGACATACACTGACACCAAGTAACACAGACATACACTGACACCAAGTAACAAAGACATACACTGTTACCCAGTAACACAGAAACACACTTACACCAAGTAACAAAGACATACACCGATACCAAGTGACACAGACACAAACTTACACCAAGTAACACAAACACTCACTTACACCAAGTAACAAAGACATACACTGACACCAAGTAACAAAGACATACAATTACACCGAGTCACAAAGACAAACACTTACACCAAGTAACACAGACATACACTGACACCAAGTAACAAAGACATACACTGTTACCCAGTAACACAGACACACACTTACACCAAGTAACATAGACATAGACTGTCACCATGTCGCAAAGACATGCACTGATACCCAGGAACAGAGACACACACTTACACCAAGTAACAAAGACATACACTGACATCAAGTCACAGAGACAGACACTGACACCCAGTAACAAAGACAAACACTGACACCAAGTAGCGAAGACAGACACTGACACCCAGCAACAAAGACAGACAATGACACCACGTCACAAAGACATACACTGACACCAGGTAACAAAGACATACACTTACCCCAAGTGACACAGACATACACTGACACCATGTAACAAAGACATACACTGATACCCAGTCGCACAGACACACACTGGGCGGCACATTGGCACAATGGTTAGCAGCCTCACAGCTCCAGGGACCCGGGCTCGATACTGGGTACTGCCTGTGCGGAGTTTGCATGTTCTCCCTGTGTCTGCGTCAGTTTGCTACGGGTGCTCCGGATTCTTCCCACATGCCAAAGACATGCTGGTTGATAGGTTAATTGGCCATTATAAATTGACCCTAGTATAGGTAGGTGGTAGGGAAATATTTCGGGACAGGTGGGGATGTGATAGGAATACGGGATTAGTGTAGGATTGGTATAAATGGGTGGTTGATCGTCGGCTCAGACTCGGTTGGCCGAAGGGCCTGTTTCAGTGCTGTGTCACTAAACTAAATACAGACACCCAGTAACACAAACTAACACACACTGACACCCAGTAACATAGAGAAACACTGATACACAGTAACAAAGACATGCACTGACACACAGACACACACTGTCACCGAGTAACAAAGACATACACTGACACCCAGTAAAAAGACATACACTGACACCGAGTCACAAAGACATACACTGACACCAAGTAACAAAGACATACACTTACACCAAGTAACAAAGACATACACTGACACCAAGTAACAAAGACATACACTGATACCCAGTAAAACAGACACACACTGACACCAAGTAACAAAGACAGACACTGACACCAAGTAACAAAGGCATACACTTACACCAAGTAACAAAGACACACACTTACACCAAGTAACACAGACATACACTGACACCAAGTAACAAAGACAGACAATTACACTAAGTAACAAAGACATACACTTACACCAGGTATTTTGACATACACTGACACCAAGTAACAAAGACATACACTGATACCCAGTAACACAGACACACACTTACACCAAGTAACAAAGACATACACTGACACCAAGTCACAAAGACACACACTGACACCCAGTAACCAAGAGATACACTGACATCAAGTCACAAAGACATACACTGATACCCAGTAACACAGACACACACTTGCACCAAGTAACACAGACATACACTGACACCAAGTAACAAAGACATACACTGATACCCAGTAACAAAGACACACACTTACACCAAGTAACAAAGACAGACACTGATACCCAGTAACACAGACACACACTTACACAAAGTAACAAAGACATACACTGACACCCAGTAACAAAGACATACACTGACACCCAGTATCACAGACATACACGGACACCAAGTAAAAAAGACACACACTTACACCAAGTAACACAGACACACACTGACACCCAGTAACACAGACACACACTTACACCAAGTAACAAAGACATACACTGACACCAAGTAACAAAGACAGACACTTACACCAAGTAACAAAGACATACACTGACACCAAGTAACAAAGACATGCACTGTTACCCAGTAACACAGTAACACACTTACACCAAGTAACAAAGAGATACACTGATACCAAGTAACACAGACACACACTTACACCAAGTAACACAGACACACACTTACACCAAGTAACAAAGACATACACTGACACCAAGTAACAAAGACATACACTTACACCAAGTAACACAGACATACACTGACACCAATTAACAAAGACATACAATTACACCAAGTAACAAAGACACACACTTACACCAAGTAACACAGACATACACTGTCACCATGTCGCAAAGACATGCACTGATACCCAGTAACACAGGCACACACTTACACCAAGTAACAAAGATATACACTGATACCGAGAAACAAAGACATACACTGACACCAAGGCACAAAGACAGACACTGACACCCAGTAACAAAGACAAACTCTAACACCAAGTAACGAAGACAGACACTGACACCCAGTAACAAAGACAGTCAATGACACCACGTCACAAAGACATACACTGACACCAAGTAACAAAGACATACACTGACACCAAGTAATACAGACATACACTGACACCAAGTAACAAAGACATACAATTACACCAAGTAACAAAGACACAAACTTACAACAAGTAACACAGCGATACACTGACACCAAGTAACAAAGACATACACTGTTACCCAGTAACACAGACACACACTTACAACAAGTAACAAAGACATATACTGATACCAAGTAGCACAGACACACACTTAAACCAAGTAACACAGACATCCACTGACACCAAGTAACAAAGGCATACACTGATACCCAGTAACACAGACACACACTTACACCCAGTAACAAAGACATACACAGACACCAAGAAACAAAGACATACACTGACACCAAGTCACAAAGACAGACACTGACACCCAGTAACAAAGACAAACACTGACACCAGGTAACGAAGACAGACACTGACACCCAGTGACAAAGACAGTCAATGACACCACGTCACAAAGACAGACACTGACACCAAGTAACAAAGACATACACTTACACCAACTAATACAGACATACACTGACACCAAGTAACAAAGACATACAATTACACCAAGTAACAAAGACACACACTTACACCAAGTAACACAGAGATACACTGACACCAAGTAACAAAGACATACACTGTTACCAGGTAACACAGACACACACTTACACCAAGTAACAAAGACATATACTGATACCAAGTAGCACAGACACACACTTAAACCAAGTAACACAGACATCCACTGACACAAAGTAACAAAGACATACACTGATACCCAGTAGCACAGACACACACTGGGCGGCACATTGGCACAGTGGTTAGCTGCCTCACAGCTCCAGGGACCCGGGCTCGATTCTGGGTACTGCCTGTGCGGAGTTTGCAAGTTCTCCCTGTGTCTGCGTGAGTTTCCTCCGGGTGCTCCGGTTTCTTCCCACATGCCAAAGACTTGCAGGTTGATAGGTTAATTGGCCATTATAAATTGACCCTAGTATAGGTAGGTGGTAGGGAAATATATAGGGACAGGTGGGGATGTGATAGGAATTGCGGGATTAGTGTAGGATTAATATAAATGGGTGGTTGATGGTCGGCACAGACTCGGTTGGCCGAAGGGCCTGTTTCAGTGCTGCATCACTAAACTAAATACTGACACCCAGTAACACAAACAAACACACACTGACACCCAGTAACATAGAGAAACACTGATACACAGTAACAAAGACATACACTGACACACAGACACACACTTACACCAAGTAACAAAGACATACACTGATACCCAGTAACACAGACACACACTTACACCAAGTAACAAAGACATACACTGATACCACGTGACACAGACACACACTTACACCAAGTAACACAAACACTCACTTACACCAAGTAACAAAGACATACACTGACACCAAGTAACACAGAAATACACTGACACCAAGTAACAAAGACATACACTGTTACCCAGTAACACAGAAACACACTGACACCAAGTAACAAAGACATACACTGATACCAAGTAACACAGACACACACTTGCACCAAGTAACACAGACACACACTTACACAAAGTAACAAAGACATACACTGACACCAAGTAACAAAGACATACGCTTACACCAAGTAACACGGACATACACTGACACCAAGTAACAAAGGCCTACAATTACACCAAGTAACAAAGACACACACTTACATCAAGTAACACAGACATACACTGTCACCATGTAGCAAAGACATGCACTGATACCCAGTAACACAGACACACACTTACACCAAGTAACTAAGATAAACACTGATACCCAGTAACACAGACACACACTTACACCAAGTAACAAAGACATACACTGACACCAAGAAACAAAGACATACACTGACACCAAGTCACAAAGACAGACACTGACACCCAGTAACAAAGACAAACACTGACACCAAGTAACGAAGACAGACACCGACACCCAGTAACAAAGACAGACAATAACACCACGTCACAAAGACATACACTGACACCAAGTAACAAAGACATACACTTACACCAAGTAACACAGACATACAATTACACCAAGTAACAAAGACACACACTTACACCAAGTAACACAGACATACACTGACACCAAGTAACAAAGACATACACTGTTACCCAGTAACACAGACACACACTTACACCAAGTAACAAAGACATATACTGATACCAAGTAACACAGACACACACTTACACCACGTAGCACAGACAGACACTGATACCTAGTAACAAAGACATACACTGATACCCACTAGCACAGACACACACTGGGCGGCACATTGGCACAGTGGTTAGCTGCCTCACAGCTCCAGGGACCCGGGCTCGATTCTGGGTACAGCCTTTGCGGAGTTTGCAAGTTCTCCCTGTGTCTGCGTGAGTTTCCTCCGGGTGCTCCGGTTTCTTCCCACATGCCAAAGACTTGCAGGTTGATAGGTTAATTGGCCATTATAAATTGACCCTAGTATAGGTAGGTGGTAGGGAAATATATAGGGACAGGTGGGGATGTGACAGGAATACGGGATTAGTGTAGGATTAGTATAAATTGGTGGTTGATGGTCGGCACAGACTCGGTTGGCCGAAGGGCCTGTTTAAGTGCTGTACCTCTAAACTAAACTAAATACTGACACCGAGTGTCACAGACACACACTGACACCCAGTAACACAAACAAACAGACACTGACACCCAGTAACACAGAGAACCACTGATACACAGGAACAAAGACATACACTGACACCAAGTAACACAGAAACAAACTGACACCCAGTAACAAAGACATACACTGACAGCAAGTCACAAAGACATACACTGACACCAAGTAACAAAGACATACACTTACACCAAGTAATACAGTCATGCACTGACACAAACTAACAAAGACATACACTTACACCAAGTAACAAAGACACACACTTACACCAAGTAACAAAGACATACACTGACACCAAGGAACAAAGACATACACTGATCCCCAGTAAAGCAGACACACACTTACACCAAGTAACACAGACATACACTAACACCAAGTAACAAAGACATGCACTGACACCAAGTAACAATGACATAAACTTACACCCAAAAACAAAGACAAACACTGACACCAAGTCACAAAGACAGACACTGACACCCAGTAACAAAGACATACATTGACACCAAGTCACAAAGACATACACTGACACCAAGTAACAAAGACATACACTGATACCCAGTAACACATACACACACTTACACCAAGTAACAAAGACATACACTGACACCAAGTAACAAAGACATACACTTACAACAAGTAACAAAGACATACACTGACACCAAGTAACAAAGACATACAATTACACCAAGTAACAAATACACACACTTACATCAAATAACACAGACACACACTTACACCAAGTAACAAAGACAGACAATGATACCGAGTGACACAGGCTCACACTTTCACCAAGTAACACAAACACTCACTTACACCAAGTAACAAAGACATACACTGACACCAAGTAACAAAGACATACAATTACACCAAGTAACACAGACACACACTTACACCAAGTAAAACATACATACACTGACACCAAGTAACAAAGACATACACTGTTACCCAGTAACACAGACACACACTTACACCAAGTAACAAAGACATACACTGATACCAAGTAACACAGGCACACACTTACACCAAGTAACACAGACAAAAACTGACAACAAGTAACAAAGACATACACTGTTACCCAGTAACACAGACACACACTTACACCAAGTAACAAAGACATACACTGACATCAAATAACACAGACACACACTTACACCAAGTAACAAAGACACACACTTACACCAAGTAACACAGACACACACTTACACCAATTAACACAAACATACACTGACACCAAGTAACACAGACATACAATTACAACAAGTAACAAAGACACACACTTACACCAAGTAATACAGACATACACTGTCACCATGTAGCAAAGACATGCACTGATCCCCAGTAACACAGACACACACTTACACCAAGTTAGAAAGATATACACTGATACCCCGGAATACAGACACACACTTACACAAAGTAGCAAAGATATACACTGACACCAAGTAACAAAGAAAGACACTGACACCCATTAACAAAGACAAACACTGTCACCAAGTAACGAAGACAGACACTGACACCCAGTAACAAAGACAGAGAATGACACCACGTCACAAAGACATACACTGACACCATGTAACAAAGACATACACTTGCACCAAGTAACACAGACATACACTGACACCAAGGAACAAAGACATACAATTACACCAAGTAACAAAGACACACAATTACACCAAGTGACACAGACATACACTGACACAAAGTAACAAAGACATACACTGTTACCCAGTAACACAGACACACACTTACACCAAGTAACAAAGACACACTGACACCAAGTAACACAGACATACAATTACAACAAGTAACAAAGACACACACTTACACCAAGTAACACAGACATACACTGTCACCATGTAGCAAAGACATGCACTGATACCCAGGAACACAGACACACACTTACACCAAGTAACAAAGATATACACTGATACCCCGTAATACAGACACACACTTAAACCAAGTAGCAAAGATCTTCACTGACACCAAGTAACAAAGACTTACACTGACACCAAGTCACAAAGAAAGACACTGACACCCTGTAACAAAGACAAACACTGACACCAAGTAACTAAGACAGACACTGACACCCAGTAACAAAGACAGACAATGACACCACGTCACAAAGACATACACTGACACCATGTAACAAAGACATACACTTGCACCAAGTAACACAGACATACACTGACACCAAGGAACAAAGACATACAATTACACCAAGTAACAAAGACACACACTTACACCAAGTAACACAGACATACACTGGCACCAAGTAACAAAGACATACACTGTTACCCAGTAACACAGACACACACTTACACCAAGTGACAAAGACATACACTGATACCCAGGAACACAGACACACACCGGACGGCACATTGGCACAGTGGTTATCAGCCTCACAGCTCCAGGGACCCGGGCTCGATTCTGGGTATTGCCTGTGCGGAGTTTGCAAGTTCTCCCTGTGTCTGCGTGAGTTTCCTCCGGGTGCTCCGGTTTCCTCCCACATGCCAAAGACTTGCAGGCTGATAGGTTAATTGGCCATTATAAATTGACCCTACTATAGGAAGGTGGCAGGGAAATATATCGGGACGGGTGGGGATGTGATAGGAATACGGGATTAGTGTAGGATCAGTAAAAATGGTTTGTTGGTGGTCGGCACAGACTCGGTTGGCCGAAGGGCCTGTTTCAGTGCTGTATCACTAAACTAAATACTGACACCGAGTAACACAAACAAACACACACTGACACCCTGTAACATAGAGAAACACTGATACACAGTAACAAAGACATACACTGACACCCAGTAACAAAGACATACACTGACACCGATTCACAAAGACATACACTGATAACCAGTAACACAGACACACACTTACACTAAGTAACAACGTCATACACTGACACCAAGTAACAAAAACATACACTTACACCAAGTAAGAAAGACATACACTGACACCAAGTAACAAAGGCATACACTTGCACCAAGTAACAAAGACACACACTTACACCAAGTAACACAGACATACACTGACACCAGGTAACAAAGACAGACAATTACACCAAGTAACAAAGAACACACCTCCACCAAGTATTTTGACATACACTGACACCAAGTAAGAAAGACCGACACTGATACCCAGTAACACAGACACACACTACACCAAGTAACACAGACATACACTGATACCCAGTAACACAGACACACACTTACACCAAGTAACACAGACAAACACTGACACCAAGTAACACGGACATACACTGATACCCAGTAACACAGACACACACTTACACCAAGTAACAACGACATACACTGACACCAAGTCACAAAGACACACACCGACAAACAGTAACAAAGACATACACTGACACCAAGTATTTTGACATCCATTGACACCAAGTAACAATGACATACACTGATACACTGGAACACAGACATACACTTACACCAAGTAACAAAGACATGCACTGACACCAAGTCACTAAGACCCTAGGATAGGTAGGTGGTCGGGAAATATATGGGGACAGGTGGGGATGTGATAGAAATACGGGATTAGTGTAGGATTAGTATAAATGGGTGGTTGATGGTCGGCACAGACTCGGTGGGTCGAAGGGCCTGTTTCAGTGCTATATCTCTGAACTAAACTAAATACTGACACCTAGTGTCACAGACACACACTTACAGCCAGTAACAAAGACACACACTTACTCCAAGTAACACAGACATACACTCACACCAAGTAACAAAGACATACACTGATACCCAGTAACAGAGGCACACACTTACACCAAGTAAAACAGTCATACACTGACATCAAGTAACAAAGACATACACTGACACCAACTAACAAAGACATACACTGACACCAAGTAACAAAGACGCACACTTTCACCAAGTAACAAAGACACACACTGACACCCAGTAACAAAGACATACACTGACATCAAGTAACAAAGACATACACTTACACCAAGTATTTTGAAATACACTGACACCAAGTAACAAAGACATACACTGATACCCAGCAACACAGACACACACTTACATCAAGTAACAAAGACATAAACTGACACCAAGTCACAAAGACACACACTGACACCCAGTAACAAAGACATACACTGACACCAAGTCACAAAGACATACACTGATACCCAGTAACACAGACACACACTTACACCAAGTAACACAGACATACACTGACACCAAGTAACAAAGGCATACACTTAGAATTAGAGCATGACAGCGCAGTACAGGCCCTTCGGCCCTCGATGTTGCGCCTACCTGTGAAACCATCTGACCTACACTATTCCATTTTCATCCATGTGTCTATCCAATATCCACTTAAATGCCCTTAAAGTTGGCGATTCTACTACTGCTGCAGGCAGGGCGTTCCACGCCCTTACTACTCTCTGAGTAAAGAAGCTACCTCTCACATCTTTCCTATATCTATCACCCCTCAACTTGAAGCTATGTCCCCTCGTGTTTGCCATCATCATCGGAGGAAAAAGACGCGCACTATCCACCCTATCTAACCCTCTGATTATCTTATATGTCTCTATTAAGTCACCTCTCCTCCTCCTTCTCTCCAACGAAAACAACCTCAAGTCCCTCAGCCTTTCCTCGTAAGACCTTTCCTCCATACCAGGCAACAGCCTGGTAAATCTCCTCTGCACCCTTTCCATAGCTTCCACATCCTTCCTATCATGCGGTGACCAGAACTGCACGCAATATTCCAGGTGCGGCCGCACCAGAGTTTTGTACAGCTGCAGCATGACCTCGTGGCTCCGAAACTCGATCCCAATACTAATAAAAGGTAACACACCATATGCCTTCTTAACAGCCCTATTAACCTGGTTAGCAACCTTCAGGGATTTATGCACCTGGACACCAAGTTCTCTCTGCTCATCTACACTACCAAGAATCTTACCATTAGCCCAGTACTCTGCATTCCTGTTACTCCATCCAAAGTGAATCACCTCACACGTTTCCGCATTAAACTCCATTTGCCATCTCTCAGCCCAGCTCTGCAGCCTATCTATGTCTCTCTGTACCCTACAACATCCTTCGGCACTATCCACAACTCCACCGACCTTAGTGTCATCTGCAAATTTACTAGTCCACCCTTCTGCACCCTCTTCCAGGTCATTTATAAAAATGACAAACAGCAGTGGCCCCAAAACAGATCCTTGCGGTACACCACTAGTAACTAAACTCCAGGATGAACATTTGCCATCAACCACCACCCTCTGTCTTCTTTCAGCTAGCCAATTTCTGATCCAAAGCTCTAAATCGCCTTCAACCCCATACTTCCGTATTTTCTGCAATAGCCTACCGTGGGGAAACTTATCAAACGCCTTACTGAAATCCATATACACCACGTCCACTGCTTTACCCTCATCCACCTGTTTGGTCACCTTCTCGAAAAACTCAATAAGGTTTGTGAGGCACGACCTACCCGTCACAAAACCGTGCTGACTATCTCTAATGCACTTATTCTTTTCAAGATGATTATAAATCCTGTCTCTTATAACCTTTTCCAACATTTTACCCACAACCGAAGTAAGGCTCACAGGTCTATAATTACCAGGGCTGTCTCTTATCCCCTTCTTGAACAAGGGGACTACATTTGCAATCCTCCAGTCTTCCGGCACTATTCCTGTCGACAATGACGACATAAAGATCAAGGACAAAGGCTCTGCAATCTCCTCCCTAGCTTCCCAGAGAATCCTAGGATAAATCCCATCTGGCCCAGGGGACTTATCTATTTTCACACTTTCCAAAATTGATAACACCTCCTCCTTGTGAACCTCAATCCCATCTAGCCTCGTGGCCTGAATCTCAGTAATCTCAACAACATTTTCTTTCTCTACTGTAAATACTGACGCAAAATATTCATTTAACACTTCCCCTATCTTCTCTGATTCCACACACAACTTCCCACTACTATCCTTAATTGGCCCTAATCTAACTCTAGTCATTCTTTTATTCCTGATATACCTATAGAAAGCCTTAGGGTTTTCCCTGATCCGACCCACCAATGACTTCTCGTGTCCTCTCCTTGCTCTTCTTATCTCTCCCTTTAGATCCTTCCTGGCTAGCTTGTAGCTCTCAAGCGCCCTAACTGAGCCTTCACGTCTCATCCTAACATAAGCCTTCTTCTTCCTCTTGACAAGCGCTTCAACTTCTTTAGTAAACCACGGCTCCCTCGCACGACAACTTCCTCCCTGCCTCACAGGTACATACTTATCAAGGACACGCAGTAGCTGCTCCTTGAATAAGCTCCACATTTCGATTGTTCCCATCCCCTGCAGTTTCCTTCCCCATCCTACGCATCCTAAATCTTGCCTAATCGCATCATAATTTCCTTTCCCTCAGTTATAATTCTTGCCCTGCGGTATATACCTGTCCCTGCCCATCGCTAAGGTAAACCTAACCGAATTGTGATCACTGTCACCAAAGTGCTCACCTACATCTAAATCGAACACCTGGCCGGGTTCACTTCCCATTACCAAATCCAATGTGGCATCGCCCCTGGTTGGCCTGTCTACATACTGTGTCAGAAAACCCTCCTGCACACACTGGACAAAAACTGACCCATCTAAAGTACTCGAACTATAGTATTTCCAGTCGATATTTGGAAAGTTAAAGTCCCCCATAACAACTACCCTGTTACTCTCACTCCTGTCGAGAATCATCTTCGCTATCCTTTCCTCTACATCTCTGGAACTATTCAGAGGTCTATAAAAGACTCCCAACAGGGTAACCTCACCTCTCCTGTTTCTAACCTCAGCCCATACTACCTCAGTAGACGAGTCCTCAAACGTCCTTTCTGTCGCTGTAATACTCTCCTTGATTAACAATGCCACACCCCCCCCCCCCCCGCTCTTTTACCATCTTCTCTGTTCTTACTGAAACATCTAAATCCCGGAATCTGCAACATCCATTCCTGCCCCTGCTCTACCCATGTCTCCGAAATGGCCACTACATCGAGATCCCAGGTACCAACCCATGCTGCAAGCTCACCCACCTTATTCCGGATGCTCCTGGCGTTGAAATAGACACACTTTAAACCAGGTTCTTGCTTGCCAGTGCCCTCTTGCGTCCTTGTAACCATATCCCTGACCTCACTACTCTCAACATCCTGTACACTGGCACTACAATTTAGGTTCCCATTCCCCTGCTGAATTAGTTTAAACCCCCCCGAAGAGCACTAGCAAACCTCCCCCCCCAGGATATTGTTACCCCTCTGGTTCAGGTGAAGACCATCCTGTTTGTAGAGGTCCCACCTACCCCAGAAAGAGCCCCAATTATCCAGGAAACCAAAACCCTCCCTCCTGCACCATCCCTGCAGCCACGTGTTCAACTCCTCTCTCTCCCTATTCCTCGCTTCGCTATCACGTGGCACGGGCAACAACCCAGAGATAAAAACTCTGTTTGTTCTCGCTCTAAGCTTCCACCCTAGCTCCCTAAATTTCTGTCTTAAATCGCCATCTCTCTTCCTACCTATGTCGTTGGTGCCTATGTGGACCACGACTTGGGGCTGCTCCCCCTCCCCATTAAGGATCCCAAAAACACGATCCGAGACATCACGAACCCTGGCACCTGGGAGGCAACATACCAACCGTGAGTCTCTCTCGTTCCCACAGAACCTCCTATCTGTTCCCCTAACTATGGAGTCCCCAATGACTAATGTTCTGCTCCTCTTCCCCCTTCCCTTCTGAGCAACAGGGACAGACTCTGTGCCAGATATCTGTACCCCATTGCTTACCCCTGGTAAGTCGTCCCCCGCAACAGTATCCAAAACGGTATACCTGTTGTTGAGGGAATCGGCCACAGGGGATCCCTGCACTGCCTGCTGGTTCCCTCTCCTTCCCCTGACGGTAACCCATCTACCTACTTCTTTTACCTGAGGTGTGACTACCTCCCCATAACTCCTCTCAATAACCTCCTCCGCCTCCCGAATGATCCGAAGTTCATCCAGCTCCAGCTCCAGTTCCCTAACGCGGTTCTCGAGGAGCTGGAGTTGGGTGCACTTCCCACAGATGCAGTCAGCAGGGACACTCTTGGCGACCCTGACCGCCCACATTCTGCAGGAGGAACATACAACTGCCTAAACCTCCATTCCCACTATTCCAAATTCCCAACAAATCTACTGACAAAACAAACAAAAAAAAAGTCAAAACTTGTTAGGTTAGCAATCGAACGGACAGATCTTCCTAAAGAAAAAGCTTACCTTATCAACACACCAGAGACCTTTTTTTTTAGTTAGAGGAGGAGAGTGGGGCGGGGGGGGGGCACATTGGCGCATTGGTTAGCACCGCAGCCTCACAGCTCCAGGGACCCGGGTTCGATTCTGGGTACTGCCTGTGCGGAGTTTGCAATTTCTCCCTGTGTCTGCGTGGGTTTCCTCCGGGTGCTCCGGTTTCCTCCCACATGCCAAAGACTTGCAGGTTGATAGGTTAACTGGCCATTATAAATTGCCCCTAGTATAGGTAGGTGGTAGGGAAATATATAGGGACCGGTGGGGATGTGATAGGAATACGGGATAAGTGTAGGATTAGTATAAATGGGTTGTTCATGGTCGGCACAGACTCGGTGGGCCGAAGGGGCTGTTTAAGTGCTGTATCTCCAAACTAAACTAAATACTGACACCTAGTGTCACGGACACAGACTGACACCCAGCAACACACACTGATACATGGCAACAAAGACATACACTGACACCAAGTAACACAGACACACATTGACACCCAGTAAAAAAGACATGCACTGACACCAAGACACAAAGACATACACTGATACCAAGTCACAAAGACATACACTGATGCCCAGTAACAAAGACACACACTTGCACCAAGTAACACAGAAATACACTGACACCAAGTAACAAAGACAAACAATTACACCAAGTAACAAAGACATACACTGACACCAAGTAACAAAGACAGACAATTACACCAAGTAACAAAGACATACACTTACACCAAGTATTTTGACATGCACTGACACCAGTTAACAAAGACATACACTGATACCAATTAACACAGACACACACTTACACAAAGTAACACAGACATACAATGACACCAAGTAACAAAGACATGCACTGATACCCAGTAACACTGACACACACTTACACAAAGTAAACAAGACAGACAATGAAACCCAGTTACACAGACACACACTTACTCCAAGTAACAAAGACATACACTGACACCCAGTAACAAAGACATACACTGACACCAAGTAACAAAGACATACAAGTACACCAAGTAACAAAGACACACACTTACACCCAGTAACACAAACAAACTCACTGACACCAAGTAACAAAGACATAGGCAGACACCAAGTAACAAAGACATACACTGATACCCAGTAACACAGGCACACACTGGAAGGGGGGGGGGGTGGGCACCTTGGCGCAGTGGTTAGCACCGCAGCCGCACTGCTCCAGGGACCCGGGTTCGATTCTGGGTACTGCCTGTGCGGAGTTTGCAATTTCTCCCTGTGTCTGCGTGGGTTTCCTCCCGGTGCTCCGGTTTCCTCCCACATGCCAAAGACTTGCAGGTTGATCGGTTAACTGGCCATTATAAATTGCCCCTAGTATAGGTAGGTGGTAGGGAAATATATAGGGACCGGTGGGGATGTGATAGGAATACGGGATAAGTGCAGGATTAGTATAAATGGGTTGTTCATGGTCGGCACAGACTCGGTGGGCCGAAGGGGCTGTTTAAGTGCTGTATCTCCAAACTAAACTAAATACTGACACCTAGTGTCACGGACACAGACTGACACCCAGCAACACACACTGATACATAGCAACAAAGACATACACTGACACCATGTAACACAGACACACATTGACAAACAGTAAAAAGGACATGCACTGACACCAAGACACAAAGACATACACTGATACCAAGTCACAAAGACATACACTGATGCCCAGTAACAAAGACACACACTTGCACCAAGTAACACAGAAATACACTGACACCAAGTAACAAAGATAGACAATTACACCAAGTAACAAAGACATACACTGACACCAAGTAACAAAGACAGACAATTACACCAAGTAACAAAGACACACACTTACACCAAGTATTTTGACATGCACTGACACCAATTAACAAAGACATACACTGATACCAAGTAACACAGACACTCACTTACACCAAGTAACACAGACATACAATGACACCAAGTAACAAAGACATGCACTGATACCCAGTAACACTGACACACACTTACACCAAGTAAACAAGACAGACAATGAAACCCAGTTACACAGACACACACTTACTCCAAGTAACAAAGACATACACTGACACCCAGTAACAAAGACATACACTGACACCCAGTAACACAGACACACACGGACACCAAGTAACAAAGACATACACTGACACCCAGTAACACAGACACACAATTACACCAAGTAAAAAAGACAGACAATGAAACCCAGTAACACAGACACACACTTACACCAAGGAACAAAGACATACACTGACACCCAGTAACAAAGACATACACTGACACCCAGTAACACAGACACACACGGACACCAAGTAACACAGACACACACTGACACCCAGTAACACAAACAAAATCACTGACACCAAGTAACAAAGACATAGACAGACACCAAGTAACAAAGACATGCACTGATACCCAGTAACACAGGCACACACTGGAAGGGGGGGGGTAGGGCACCTTGGCGCAGTGGTTAGCACCGCAGCCTCACTGCTCCAGGGACCCGGGTTCGATTCTGGGTACTGCCTGTGCGGAGTTTGCAATTTCTCCCTGTGTCTGCGTGGGTTTCCTCCCGGTGCTGCGGTTTCCTCCCACATGCCAAAGACTTGCAGGTTGATAGGTTAATTGGCCATCATAAATTGCCCCTAGTATAGGTAGGTGGTAGGGAAATATATAGGGATAGGTGGGGATGTAATTGGAATACGGGAGTTGTGTAGGATTAGTATAAATGGGTGTTGATGGTCGGCACAGACTCGGTGGGACGAAGGCCCTGTTTAAGTGCTGTTTCTCCAAACTAAACTAAATACTGACACCTCGTCTCACAGACGCACACTGACACCCAGTAACACAAACAAACACACACTGAAACACAGTAACACAGAGAAAAACTGATACACAGTCTCAAAGACAGGCACTGACACCAAGTAACACAGACACACACTGACACCCAGTAAAAAAGACATACACTGACACCAAGTCACAAAGACATACACTGATACCAAGTCACAAAGACATACACAGATGCCCAGTAACAAAGACACACACTTACACCAAGTAACACAGACATACTCTGATACCAAGTCACAAAGACATACACTGATGCCCAGTAACAAAGACACACACTTACACCAAGTAACACAGACATACTCTGATACCAAGTAACAAAGACAGACAATTACACCAAGTAACAAAGACATACACTTACACGAAGTATTTCGACACACACTGACACCAAGTGACAAAGATATACACTGATACCCAGTAACGCAGACACACACTTACACCCAGTAAAAAAGACATACACTGACACCAAGTAACAAAGACATACACTGATACCAAGCCACAAAGACATACACTGATGCCCAGCAACACAGACACACCCTGACACCAAGTAACAAAGACATACACTGACACCAAGTAACAAAGACACACACTTACACCAAGTAACACAGACATAAACTGACACCAAGTAACAAAGACAGACAATTACACCAAGTAACAAAGACATACACTGATACCCAGTCACACAGGCACACACTGGGGAGGGAGGGGGGGGGGGGTGTGCACATTGACGCAGTGGTTGGCACCGCAGCCTCACTTCTCCAGGGACCCGGGTTCGATTCTGGGTACTGCCTGTGCGGAGTTTGCAAGTTCTCCCTGTGTCTGCGTGGGTTTCCTCCCGGTGCTTCTTTACCCAGAGAGTGGTCGAGGCATGGAATGCCTTGCCCGGGGAAGTTGTTGAGTCAGAAACTTTAGGGACTTTCAAAAGGCTTTTGGATAGGTATATGGATAAAGGAGAATGATGGGGTATAGATTAAATTGTCCTTGACAGAGGACAAAGGATCGGCACAACATTGTGGGCCGAAGGGCCTGTTCTGTGCTGTATGTTCTATGTTCTATGCTCCGGTTTCCTCCCACATGCCAAAGACTTGCAGGTTGATAGGTGAATTGGCCATCATAAATTGCCCCTAGTATAGGTAGGTGGTAGGGAAATATATAGGGATAGGTGGGATGTGATAGAAATACGGGATTAGTGTAGGATTAGTATAAATGGGTTGTTGATGGTCGGCACAGACTCGGTGGGCCGAAGGGCCTGTTTTAGTGCTGTTTCACTGAACAAAACTAAATACTGACACCTAGTGTCTCAGATACACACTGACACCCAGTAACACAAACAAACACACACTGAAACCCAGTAACACAAAGAAACACTGATACACAGTAACAAAGACATGCACTGACACCAAGTAACAAAGACACATCACTGACACCAAGTCACAAAGACATACACTGATACCAATCACAAAGACATACACTGATGCCCAGTAACAAAGACACACACTTACACCAAGTAACACAGACATACACTGATACCTAGTAACAAAGACAGACAATTACACCAAGTAACAAAGACATACACTTACACCAAGTATTTTGACATACACTGACACCAAGTAACAAAGATATACACTGATACCCAGTAACGCAGACACACACTTACACACAGTAAAAAAGACATACACTGACACCAAGTCACAAAGACATACACTGATACCAAGTCACAAAGACATACACTGATGCCCATTAACAAAGACACACACTTGCACCAAGTAACACAGACATACACTGATACCAAGTAAAAAAGACATACTCTGACACCCAGTAACACAGACACACACTTACACCAAGTAACACAGACATACACTGACACCCAGTAACAAAGACATACTCTGACACCCAGTAACACAGACACACAAGGACACCAAGTAACAAAGACACACACTGACACCCAGTAACACAGAGAAACACACTGACACGAAGTAACACAGACATTCACTGAGACCAAGTAACAAAGACATAAACTGATACCCAGTAACACAGGCACACACTGTGGGGGTGGGGGGGGGGGGCACATTGGCGCAGTGGTTAGCACCGCAGCCTCACAGCTCCAGGGACCCGGGTTCGATTCTGGGTACTGCCTGTGCGGAGTTTGCAATTTCTCCCTGTGTCTGCGTGGGTTTCCTCCCGGGGCTGCGGTTTCCTCCCACATGCCAAAGACTTGCAGGTTGATAGGTTAATTGGCCATCATAAATTGCCCCTAGTATAGGTAGGTGGTAGGGAAATATATAGGGATAGGTGGGGATGTGATAGAAATACGGGATTAGTGTAGGATTAGTATAAATGGGTTGTTGATGGTCGGCACAGACTCGGTGGGCCGAAGGGCCTGTTTTAGTGCTGTTTCACTGAACAAAACTAAATACTGACACCTAGTGTCTCAGATACACACTGACACCCAGTAACACAAACAAACACACACTGAAACCCAGTAACACAGAGAAACACTGATACACAGTAACAAAGACATGCACTGACACCAAGTAACAAAGACACATCACTGACACCAAGTCACAAAGACATACACTGATACCAATCACAAAGACATACACTGATGCCCAGTAACAAAGACACACACTTACACCAAGTAACACAGACATACACTGATACCAAGTAACAAAGACAGACAATTACACCAAGTAACAAAGACATACACTTACACCAAGTATTTTGACATACACTGACACCAAGTAACAAAGATATACACTGATACCCAGTAACGCAGACACACACTTACACACAGTAAAAAAGACATACACTGACACCAAGTCACAAAGACATACACTGATACCAAGTCACAAAGACATACACTGATGCCCATTAACAAAGACACACACTTACAGCAAGTAACACAGACATACACTGACACCAAGTCGCAAAGACACACACTGACACCAAGTAACAAAGACATACACGTGCACCTAGTAACAAAGACACACACTTACACCAAGTAACACAGACATACACTGACACCAAGTATTTTGACATACACTGACACCAAGTAACAAAGACATACACTGATACCCAGTCACACAGGCACACACTGGGGGGTGGGGGTGGGACACATTGGCTCAGTGGTTAGCAGCGCAGCCTCACAGCTCCAGGGACTCGGGTTCGATTCTGGCTACTGCCTGTGCGGAGTTTGCAAGTTCTCCTTGTGTCTGTGTGGGTTGCCTCGCGGTGCTCCGGTTTCCTCCCACATGCCAAAGCTTGCAGGTTGATAGGTTAATTAGCCACCATAAATTTCCCCTAGTATAGGTAGGTGGTAGGGAAATATATAGGGATAGGTGGGGATGTGATAGGAATACGGGATTAGTGTAGGATTAGTATGAATGGGTTGTTGATGGTCGGCACAGACTCGGTGGTCCGATGGGCCTGTTTCAGTGCTGTATCTCCAAACTAAACTAAATACTGACACCTAGTGTCACAGACACACACTGACAACCAGTACCACAAGCACACACAGACACCCAGTAACACAGAGAAACACTGATACAAAGAAACAAAGACATACACTGACACCAATTAACACAGACACACACTGACACCCAGTAACAAAGACATACACTGACACCAAGTCACAAAGACATACACTGATACCAAGTCACAAAGACATACACTGATGCCCAGTAACAGAGACACACACTGACACCAAGTAACAAAGAAAGACAATTACACCAAGTAACAAAGACATACACTTACACCAAGTATTCTGACATACACTGACACCAAGTAACACAGACATACACTGATACGCAGTCACACAGACACGCACTTACACCAAGTAACACAGACATACACTGACACCAAGTAACAAAGACAGACAATTACACCAAGTAACAAAGACATACACTGACACCAAGTATTTTGACATACACTGACACCAAGTAACAAAGTCATACACTGATACCCAGTAACACAGGCACACACTGGGGGGGTGGGGAGGGCATATTGGCGCAGTGGTTAGCACCGCAGCCTCACAGCTCCAGGGACCCGGGTTCGATTCTGGGTACTGCCTGTGCGGAGTTTGCAAGTTCTCCTTGTGTCAGCGTGGGTTGCCTCCCGGTGCTCCGGTTTCCTCCCACATGCCAAAGACTTGCAGGTTGATAGGTTAATTGGCCCCCATAAATTGCCCCTAGTATAGGTCGGTGGTAGGGAAATATATAGGGATAGGTGGGGATGTGATAGGAATACGGCATTAGTGTAGGATTAGTATAAATGGGTTGTTGATGGTCGGCACAGACTCGGTGGGCCGAAGGGCCTGTTTAAGTGCTGTATCTCCAAACAAAACTAAATACTGACACCTCGTGTCACAGACACACACTGCCACCCAGTACCACAAGCACACACTGACACCCAGTAACACAGAGAAACACTGATACAAAGTAACAAAGACAAACACTGACACCAAGTATTTTGACATACACTGACACCAAGTAACAAAGACATGCTCTGATACCCAGGGACCCGGGTTCGATTCTGGGTACTGCCTGTGCGGAGTTTGCAAGTTCTCCCTGTGTCTTCGTCGGTTTCCTCCCGTTGCTCCGGTTTCCTCCCACATGCCAAAGACTTGCAGGTTGATAGGTTAATTGGCCATCATAAATTGCCCCTAGTATAGGTTGGTGGTAGGGAAATATATAGGGATAGGTGGGGTTGTGATAGGAATACGGGATTAGTGTAGGATTAGTATAAATGGGTGGTTGATGGCCGGCACAGACTCGGTGGGCCGAAGGGCCTGTTTAAGTGCTGTATCTCTAAACTAAACTAAATACTGACACCTAGTGTCACAGACACACACTGACACCCAGTACCACAAACACACACTGACACCCAGTAACACAGAGAAACACTGACACCAGGTCACAAAGACATACACTGATACCAAGTCACAAAGACATACACTGATGCCCAGTAACACAGACAAACACTGACACCAAGTAACAAAGACATACACTGACACCAAGTAACAAAGACATACACTGACACCAAGTAACAAAGACATACACTGATACCAAGTCACAAAGACATACACTGATGCCCAGTAACACAGACACACACTGACACCAAGTAACAAAGACACACACTTACACCAAGTAACACAGACATACACTGACACCAAGTAACAATGACAGACAATTACACCAAGTAACAAAGACATACACTGACACCAAGTAACAAAGACATACACTGATACCCAGTAACACAGACACGCACTTACACCAAGTAACACAGACATACAATGACACCAAGTAACAAAGACATGCACTGATACCCAGTAACAAAGACACACACTTGCACCAAGTAACAAAGACAAACTCTGACACCCAGTAACACAGACACACAAGGACACCAAGTAACAAAGACACACACTTACACCAAGTAACACAGACACACACTGACACCCAGTAACACAGAGAAACACACTGACACGAAGTAACACAGACATTCACTGACACCAAGTAACAAAGACATATACTGACACCAAGTCACAAAGACATACACTGTTACCAAGTCACAAAGACATACACTGATGCCCAGTAACACAAACAAACACTGACACCAAGTAACAAAGACATACACTGACACCAAGTAACAAAGACATACACTTACACCAAGTAACAAAGACATACACTGATACCAAGTCACAAAGACATACGCTGATGCCCAGTAACACAGACACACACTGACACCAAGTAACAAAGACACACACTTACACCAAGTAACACAGACATACACTGACACCAAGTAACAAAGACAGACAATTACACCAAGTAACAAAGACATACACTTACACCAAGTATTTTGACATACACTGACACCAAGTAACAAAGACATACACTGATACCCAGTAACACAGACACGCACTTACACCAAGTAACACAGACATACAATGACACCAAGTAACAAAGACATGCACTGATACCCAGTAACAATGACACACACTTACACTTAGTAAAAAAGACAGACACTGACACCCAGTAACACGGACACACACTTACACCAAGTAACAAAGACATACACTGACAACCAGTAACAAAGACATACACTGACACCCAGCAACACAGACACAGAAGGCCACCAAGTAACAAATACACACACTTACACCAAGTAACACAGACACACACTGACACCCAGTAACACAGAGAAACACACTGACACCAAGTAACACAGACATACACTGATACCAAGTAACAAAGACATACATGTGCACCTAGTAACAAAGACACACACTTACACCAAGTAACACAGACATACACTGACACCAAGTATTTTGACATACACTGACACCAAGTTACAAAGACAGACACTGATACCCAGTCACACAGGCACACACTGGGGGGTGGGGGTGGGACACATTGGCGCAGTAGTTAGCACCGCAGCCTCACAGCTCCAGGGACCCGGGTTCGATTCTGGGTACTGCCTGTACGGAGTTTGCAAGTTCTCCTTGTGTCTGCGTGGGTTGCCTCCCGGTGCTCCGGTTTCCTCCCACATGCCAAAGACTTGCAGGTTGATAGGTTAATTGGCCACCATAAATTTCCCCTAGTATAGGTAGGTGGTAGGGAAATATATAGGGATAGGTGGGGATGTGATAGGAATACGGGATTAGTGTAGGATTAGTATAAATGGGTTGTTGATGGTCGGCACAGACTCGGTGGGCCGATGGGCCTGTTTAAGTGATGTATCTCTAAACTAAACTAAATACTGACACCTAGTGTCACAGACACACACTGACACACAGTCACACAAACAAACACACACTGACACTCACACAAACAAACACACACTGACACCCAGTAACACAGACACACCCTGAATCCAAGTAAAAAAGACATGCACTGACACCAAGTCACAAAGACATACACTGATACCAAGTAACAAAGACATACACTTACACCAAGTAACAAAGACACACACATACACCAAGTAACACAGACATACACTGATACCAAGTAACAAAGACGGACAATTACACCAAGTAACAAAGACATACACTTACACCAAGTATTTTGACATACACTGACACCAAGTAACAAAGACATGCACTGATACCAAGTAACACAGACACACACCTACACCAAGTAACACAGATATACAATGACACTAAGTAAAAACGACAGACACTGATACCCAGTAACACAGACACACACTTACACCAAGTAACAAACACATACACTGACAGCCAGTAACAAAGACATACACTGACACCCAGTAACACAGACACACACTTACACCAAGTAACACAGACATACACTGACACCAAGTAACAAAGACACACACTTACACCAAGTAACACAGACATACACTGACACCAAGTAACAAAGACAGACAATTACACCAAGTAACAAAGACATACACTTACACCAAGTATTTTGACATACACTGACACCAAGCAACAAAGACATGCTCTGATACCCAGGGACCCGGGTTCGATTCTGGGTACTGCCTGTTCGGAGTTTGCAGGTTCTCCCTGTGTCTGCGTGGGTTGCCTCCGGGTGCTCCGGTTTCCTCCCACATGCCAAAGACTTGCATGTTGATCGGTTAATTGGCCATCATAAATTGCCCCTAGTGTAGGTAGGTGGTAGGGAGATATTCCGGGTTAGGTGGGGATGTGATAGGAATACGGGATTAGTGTCGGATGAGTATAAATGGGTGGTTGAAACTCGGCACAGACTCGGTGGGCCGAAGGGCCTGCTTAAGTGCTGTATCACTAAATTAAACTAAATACTGACACCTAGTGTCACAGACACACACTGACACCCAGTACCACAAATACACACTGACACCCAGTAACACAGAGAAACACTGATACACAGTAACAAAGACATACACTGATACCAAGTCACAAAGACATACACTGATACCAGTAACACAAACAAACAAACACTGACACCCAGTAACACAGAGAAACACTGAGACACAGTCACAAAGACATACAATGACACCAAGTAACACAGACATAAACTGACACCCAGTAACACAGACACACACATACACCAAGTAACACAGACACACACTGACACCAAGTAACAAAGACATACACTGACAACCAGTAACAAAGACATACACTGACACCAAGTAACACAGACACACACGGACACCATGTAACAAAGACACAGACTTACACCAAGTAACACAGACACACACTGACGCCCAGCAACACAGACACACACTTACACCAATTAACACCGACATACACTGACACCAATTAACACAGACACACATTGACACCCAGTAACAAAGACATACACTGACACCAGGTCACAAAGACATACACTGATACCAAGTCACAAAGACATGCACTGATGCCCAGTAACACAGACAAACACTGACACCAAGTAACAAAGACATACACTGACACCAAGTAACAAAGACATACACTTACACCAAGTAACAAAGACATACACTGATACCAAGTCACAAAGACCTACACTGATGCTCAGTAACACAGACACACACTGACACCAAGTAACAAAGACACACACTTACACCAAGTAACACAGACATACACTGACACCAAGTAACAAAGACATACACTGATAAACAGTAACACAGACACGCACTTACACCAAGTAACACAGACATACAATGACACCAAGTGACAAAGACATGCACTGATACCCAGTAACAAAGACACACACTGACACCAAGTAACAAAGACATACTCTGACACCCAGTAACACAGACACACAAGGACACCAAGTAACAAAGACACACACTTACACCAAGTAACACAGACACACACTGACACCCAGTAACACAGAGAAACACACTGACACGAAGTAACAGAGACATTCACTGACACCAAGTAACAAAGACATACACTGACACCAAGTCACAAAGACATACACTGATACCAAGTCACAAAGACATACACTGATGCCCAGTAACACAGACACACACTGACACCAAGTAACAAAGACACACACTTACACCAAGTAACACAGACATACACTGACACCAAGTAACAAAGACAGACAAGTACACCAAGTAACAAAGACATACACTTACACCAAGTATTTTGACGTACACTGACAAAAGTAACAAAGACATACACTGATACCCAGTAACACAGACACGCACTTACACCAAGTAACACAGACATACAATGACACCAAGTAACAAAGACATGCACTGATACCCAGTAACAAAGACACACACTTACACTTAGTAAAAAAGACAGACACTGACACCAAGTAACACAGACACACACTTACACCAAGTAACAAAGACATATACTGACACCCAGTAACAAAGACATACACTGACACCCAGTAACACAGACACACAAGGACACCAAGTAACAAATACACACACTTAGACCAAGTAACACAGACACACACTGACACCCAGTAACACAGAGAAACACACTGACACCAAGAAACACACACATACACTGATACCAAGTAACAAAGACATACACTGACACCAAGTAACAAAGACACACACTTACACCAAGTAACACAGACATACACTGACACCAAGTACCAAAGACAGACAATTACACCATGTAACAAAGACATACACTTACACCAAGTATTTTGACATACACTGACACCAAGTATCAAGGACATACACTGATACCAAGTAACACAGACACACACCTACACCAAGTAACACAGATATACAATGACACCAAGTAACAAAGACATGCACTGATACCCAGTAACACAGACACACACTTACACCAAGTAAAAACGACAGACACTGATACCCAGTAACACAGACACACACTTACACCAAGTAACAAATACATACACTGACACCAAGTAACAAAGACATACACTGACACCCAGTAACACAGACACACACTTACACCAAGTAACAAATATATACACTGACACCCAGTAACAAAGACATACACTGACACCAAGTAACAAAGACATACACTTACACCAAGTAACAAAGACACACACTTACACCAAGTAACACAGACATACACTGACACCAAGTAACAAAGACAGACAATTACACCAAGTAACAAAGACATACACTTACACCAAGTATTTTGACATACACTGACACCAAGCAACAAAGACATGCTCTGATACCCACGGACCTGGGTTCGATTCTGGGTACTGCCTGTGCGGAGTTTGCAAGTTCTCCCTGTGTCTTCGTGGGTTTCCTCCCGGTGCTCCGGTTTCCTCCCACATGCCAAAGACTTGCAGGTTGATAGGTTAATTGGCCATCATAAATTGCCCCTAGTGTAGGTAAGTGGTAGGGAGATATTCGTGGTTAGGTGGGGATGTGATAGGAATACGGGATTAGTGTAGGATGAGTATAAATGGGTGGTTGATGGTCGGCACAGACTCGGTGGGCCGAAGGGCCTGTTTAAGTGCTGTATCACTAAATTAAACTAAATACTGACACCTAGTGTCACAGACACACACTGACACCCAGTACCACGAACACACACTGACACCCAGTAACACAGAGAAACACTGATACACAGTAACAAAGACATACACTGATACCAAGTCACAAAGACATACACTGATACCCAGTAACACAAACAAACACACACTGACACCCAGTAACACAGAGAAACTCTGAGACACAGTAACAAAGACATACACTGACACCAAGTAACACAGACATAAACTGACACCCAGTAACATAGACACACACATACACCAAGTAACACAGACAGACACTGACACCAAGTAACAAAGACATACACTGACACCAAGTAACACAGACACACACGGACACCATGTAACAAAGACACAGACTTACACCAAGTAACACAGACACACACTGACGCCCAGTAACACAGACACACACTTACACCAATTAACACCGACATACACTGACACCAAGTAACAAAGACAGACTCTGATACCCAGAAACATAGACACACACTTACACCAAGTAACAAAGACATACACTGACACCCAGTAACAAAGACATACACTGACACCCAGTAACACAGACACACACGGACACCAAGTAACAAAGACACACACTGACACCAAGTCACAAAGACACACACTGACACCCAGAAACAAAGACATACACTGACACCAAGTCACAAAGACTGACACTGACTCACAGACACACACTTACACCAAGTAACACAGACATACACTGACACCAAGTAACAAAGACATACACTGATACCCAGTATCACAGACACACACTGACACCAAGTCACAAAGACACACACTGACACCCCGTAACAAAGACATACACTGACACCAAGTCACAAAGACATACACTGATACCCAGGAACACAGACACACACTGACACCCAGGAACAAAGACATACACTGATACCAAGTCACAAAGACATACACTGATACCCAGTAACACAGACACACACTGACACCCAGTAACAAAGACATACACTGATACCAAGTCACAAAGACATACACTGATACCCAGATACACAGACACACACTGAAACCCAGTAACAAAGACATGCACTGTTACCAAGTCACAAAGACATACACTGATACCCAGTAACACAGACACACACTGACACCAAGTAACAAAGACATACACTGACACCAAGTAACAAAGACATACACTTACACCAAGTAACAAAGACACACACTTACACCAAGTAACACAGACATACACTTACATAAAGTAACAAAGACAGACAATTACACCAAGTAACAAAGACATACACTGACACCAAGTATTTTGACATACGCTGACACCAAGTAACAAAGACATACACTGACACCATGTCACAAAGACACAAACTGACACCCAGTAACAAAGACATACACTGACACCAAGTCACAAAGACATACACTGATACCCAGTAACACAGACACACACTTACACCAAGTAAACCAGACATACACTGACACCAAGTCACAAAGACATACACTGATACCAAGTCACAACCCATACACTGATGCCCAGTAACAAAGACACACACTTACACCAAGTAAAACAGACATACACTGATACCAAGTAACACAGACATACACTGATACCAAGTAACAAAGACATACACTGACACCAATTAACAAAGACATACACTTACATAAAGTAACAAAGACAGACAATTACACCAAGTAACAAAGACATACACTAACACCAAATATTTAGACATACACTGACACCATGTAACAAAGATATACACTGATCCCCAGTAACGCTGACAGACACTTACACCCAGTAAAAAAGACATACACTGACACCAAGTCACAAAGACATACATTGATACCAAGTCACAAAGACATCCACGTACACCAAGTCACAAAGACATACACTGACACCAAGTCACAAAGACATACACTGACACCAAGTAACAAAGACATACACTGACACCAAGTAACAAAGGCATCCACGTACACCAAGTAACAAAGACACACACTTACACCAAGTAACACAGACATACACTGACACCAAGTAACAAAGACAGACAATTACACCAAGTAACAAAGACATACACTTACACCAAGTATTTTGGCATACACTGATACCCAGTAACACAGGCACACACTGGGGGGGTCGGACATTGGCGCCGTGGTTAGCACCGCAGCCTCACAGCTCCAGGGACCCGGGTTCGATTCTGGGTACTGCCTGTGTGGAGTTTGCATGTTCTCCTTGTGTCTGCGTTTGTTGCCTCCCGGTGCTCCGGTTCCTTCCCACATGCCAAAGACTTGCAGGTTGATAGGTTAATTGGCCACCATAAATTGCCCCTAGTATAGGTAGGTGGTAGGGAAATATATAGGGATAGGTGGGGATGTGATAGGAATACGGGATTAGTGTCTTCTTTTCTTTTCTTTTGGGCCTCCTTATCTCGAGAGACAATGGACACGCGCCTGGAGGTGGTCAGTGGTTTGTGAAGCAGCGCCTGGAGTGGCTATAAAGGCCAATTCTGGAGTGACAGGCTCTTCCACAGGTGCTGCAGAGAAATTTGTTTGTTGTGGCTGTTGCACAGTTGGCTCTCCCCTTGCGCCTCTGTCTTTTTTCCTGCCAACTACTAAGTCTCTTCGACTCGCCACAATTTAGCCCTGTCTTTATGGCTGCCCGCCAGCTCTGGCGAATGCTGGCAACTGACTCCCACGACTTGTGATCAATGTCACACGATTTCATGTCGCGTTTGCAGACGTCTTTATAACGGAGACATGGACGGCCGGTGGGTCTGATACCAGTGGCGAGCTCGCTGTACAATGTGTCTTTGGGGATCCTGCCATCTTCCATGCGGCTCACATGGCCAAGCCATCTCAAGCGCCGCTGACTCAGTAGTGTGCATAAGCTGGGGGTGTTGGCCGCTTCAAGGACTTCTGTGTTGGAGATATAGTCCTGCCACCTGATGCCAAGTATTCTCCGAAGGCAGCGAAGATGGAATGAATTGAGACGTCGCTCTTGGCTGGCATACGTTGTCCAGGCCTCGCTGCCGTAGAGCAAGGTACTGAGGACACAGGCCTGATACACTCGGACTTTTGTGTTCCGTGTCAGTGCGCCATTTTCCCACACTCTCTTGGCCAGTCTGGACATAGCAGTGGAAGCCTTACCCATGCGCTTGTTGATTTCTGCATCTAGAGACAGGTTACTGGTGATAGTTGAGCCTAGGTAGGTGAACTCTTGAACCACTTCCAGAGCGTGGTCGCCAATATTGATGGATGGAGCATTTCTGACATCCTGCCCCATGATGTTCGGTTTCTTGAGGCTGATGGTTAGGCCAAATTCATTGCAGGCAGACGCAAACCTGTCGATGAGACTCTGCAGGCATTCTTCAGTGTGAGATGTTAATGCAGCATCGTCAGCAAAGAGGAGTTCTCTGATGAGGACTTTCCGTACTTTGGACTTCGCTCTTAGACGGGCGATTAGTGTAGGATCAGTATAAATGGGTTGTTGATGGTCGGCACAGACTCGGTGGGCCGAAGGGCCTGTTTAAGTGCTGCATCTCCAAACAAAACTAAATGCTGACACCTAGTGTCACAGACACACACTGACACCCAGTACCACAAGCACACACTGTCACCCAGTAACACAGAGAAACACTGATACACAGTAACAAAGACATACACTGACACCAATTAACACAGACACACACTGACACCCAGTAACAAAGATATACACTGACACCAAGTCACAAAGACATACACTGATACCAAGTCACAAAGACATACACTGATGCCCAGTAACACAGACACACACTGACACCAAGTAACAAAGACATACACTGACACCAAGTAACAAAGACATACACTTACACCAAGTAACACAGACATACACTGACACCAAGTAACAAAGACAGACAATTACACCAAGTAACAAAGACATACACTTACACCAAGTATTTTGACATACACTGACACCAAGTAACACAGACATACACTGATACGCAGTAACACAGACACGCACTTACACCAAGTAACACAGACATACAATGACACCAAGTAACAAAGACATGCACTGATACCCAGTAACAAAGACACAGACTTACACCAAGTAAAAAAGACAGACACTGACACCCAGTAACACAGACACACACTTACACCAAGTAACAAAGGCATACAATGACAACCAGTAACAAAGACATACTCTGACACCCAGTAACACAGACACACAAGGACACCAAGTAACAAAGACACACACTTACACCAAGAAACACAGACACACACTGACACCCAGTAACACAGAGAAACACACTGACACGAAGTAACACAGACATACACTGACACCAAGTAACAAAGCATACACTGATACCCAGTCACACAGGCACACACTGGGGGGTGGGGGTGGGACACATTGGCGCAGTGGTTAGCACCGCAGCCTCACAGCTCCAGGGACCCGGGTTCGATTCTGGGTACTGCCTGTGCGGAGTTAGCAATTTCTCCCTGTGTCTGCGTGGGTTTCCTCCCGGTGCTGCGGTTTCCTCCCACATGCCAAAGACTTGCAGGTTGATAGGTTAATTGGCCATCATAAATTGCCCCTGGTATAGGTTGGTGGTAGGGAAATATATGGGGATAGGTGGGGATGTGATAGGAATGCGGGACTAGTGTAGGATTAGTATAAATGGGTTGTTGATGGTCGGCACAGACTCGGTGGGCCGAAGGGCCTGTATAAGTGCTGTATCTCTGAACAAAACTAAATACTGACACCTAGTGTCACAGATACACACTGACACCCAGTAACACAAACAAACACACACTGAAACCCAGGAACACAGAGAAACACTGATACACAGTAACAAAGACATGCACTGACACCAAGTAACACAGACACACACTGACACCCAGTAAAAAAGACATACACTGACACCAAGTCACAAAGACATACACTGATACCAATCACAAAGACATACACTGATGCCCAGTAACAAAGACACACACTGACACCAAGTAACACAGACATACACGTACACCAAGTAACAAAGACACACACTTAGACCAAGTAACACAGACATACACTGACACCAATCAAAAAGACATACACTGATGCCCAGTAACAAAGACCCACACTTAAACCAAGTAACACAGACATACACTGATACCAAGTAACAAAGACAGACAATTACACCAAGTAACAAAGACATACACTGACACCAGGTCACAAAGACATACACTGATACCAAGTCACAAAGACATACACTGATGACCAGTAACACAGCCACACACTGACACCAAGTAACAAAGACATACACTGACACCAAGTAACAAAGACATACACGTGCACCAAGTAACAAAGACACACACTTACACCAAGTAACACAGACATACACTGACACCAAGTAACAAAGACAGACAATTACTCCAAGTAACAAAGACATACACTTACACCAAGTGTTATGACACACACTGACACCAAGTAATAAAGACATACACTGATACCCAGTCACACAGGCACACACTGGGGTGGGGGGAGGCGCATTGGCGCAGTGGTTAGCACCGCAGCCTCACAGCTCCAGGGACCCGGGTTCGATTCTGGGCTCTGCCTGTGCGGAGTTTGCAAGTTCTCCATGTGTCTGCCTGGGTTTCCTCCCGGTGCTCCGGTTTCCTCCCACATGCCAAAGACTTGCAGGTTGATAGGTTAATTGGCCATCATAAATTGCCCCTAGTATAGGTTGGTGGTAGGGAAATATATAGGGATAGGTGGGGTTGTGATAGGAATACGGGATTAGTGTAGGATTAGTATAAATGGGTGGTTGATGGCCGGCACAGACTCGGTGGGCCGAAGGGCCTGTTTAAGTGCTGTATCTCTAAACGAAACTAAATACTGACACCTAGTGTCACAGACACACACTGACACCCAGTAACAAAGACAGACACTGACACCAAGTCACAAAGACATACACTGACACCAAGTAACAAAGACCAACACTTAAACCAAGTCACAAAGACATACACTGATGCCCAGTAGCACAGACACACACTGACACCCAGTAACAAAGACATACACTGACACCAGGTCACTAAGACATACACTGATACCAAGTCACAAAGACATACACTGATGCCCAGTAACACAGACAAACACTGACACCAAGTAACAAAGACATACACTGACACCAAGTAACAAAGACATACACTGATACCAATTCACAAAGACATACACTGATGCCCAGTAACACAGACACACACTGACACCAAGTAACAAAGACACACACTTACACCAAGTAACACAGACATACACTGACACCAAGTAACAAAGACAAACAATTACACCAAGTAACAAAGACATACACTTACACCATGTATTTTGACATACACTGACACCAAGTAACAAAGACATACACTGATACCCAGTAACACAGACACGCACTTACACCAAGTAACACAGACATACAATGACACCAAGTAACAAAGACATGCACTGATACCCAGTAACAAAGACACACACTTACACTGAGTAAAAAAGACATACACTGACACCAAGTAACAAAGACATACACTGATACCAAGTAACAAAGACAGACAATTACACCAAGTAACAAAGACATACACTGACACCAGGTCACAAAGACATACACTGATACCAAGTCACAAAGACATACACTGATACCAAGTCACAAAGACATACACTGATGACCAGTAACAAAGACATACACTGACACCCAGTAACACAGACACACACGGACACAAAGTAACAAAGACACACACTGACACCAAGTCACAAAGACACACACTGACACCCAGAAACAAAGACATACACTGACACCAAGTCACAAAGACTGACACTGACTCACAGACACACACTTACACCAAGTAACACAGACATACACTGACACCAAGTAACAAAGACATTCACTGATACCCAGTATCACAGACACACACTGACACCAAGTCACAAAGACACACACTGACACCCAGTAACAAAGACATACACTGACACCAAGTCACAAAGACATACACTGATACCCAGGAACACAGACACACACTGACACCCAGTAACAAAGACATACACTGATACCAAGTCACAAAGACATACACTGATACCCAGGAACACAGACACACACTGACACCCAGTAACAAAGACATACACTGATACCAAGTCACAAAGACATACACTGATACCCAGTAACACAGACACACACTGACACCCAGTAACAAAGACATACACTGATACCAAGTCACAAAGACATACACTGATACCCAGATACACAGACACACACTGAAACCCAGTAACAAAGACATACACTGATACCAAGTCACAAAGACATACACTGATACCCAGTAACACAGACACACACTGACACCAAGTAACAAAGACATACACTGACACCAAGTAACAAAGACATAAACTTACACCAAGTAACAAAGACACACACTTACACCAAGTAACACAGACATACAATGACACCAAGTAACAAAGACATACACTGACACCAATTAACAAATACATACACTTACATAAAGTAACATCGACAGACAATTACACCAAGTAACAAAGACATACACTTACACCAAGTATTTTGACATACGCTGACACCAAGTAACAAAGACATACACTGACACCAAGTCACAAGGACACAAACTGACACCCAGGAACAAAGACATACACTGACACCAAGTCACAAAGACATACACTGATACCCAGTAACACAGACACACACTTACACCAAGTAACACAGACATACACTGACACCAAGTCACAAAGACATACACTGATACCAAGTCACAAAGACATACACTGATGCCCTGTAACAAAGACACACACTTACACCACGTAACACAGACATACACTGATACCAAGTAACAAAGACAGACAATTACACCAAGTAACAAAGACATACACTTACACCAAGTATTTTGCCTACACTGACACCAAGTAACAAAGATATACACTGATACCCAGTAACGCTGACACACACTTACACCCAGTAAAAAAGACATACACTGACACCAAGTCACAAAGACATACATTGATACCAAGTCACAAAGACATACACTGATGCCCAGTAACACAGTCACACAATGACACCAAGTAACAAAGACATACACTGACACCAAGTAACAAAGACATCCACGTACACCAAGTAACAAAGACACACACTTACACCAAGTAACACAGACATACACTGACACCAAGTAACAAAGACAGACAATTACTCCAAGTAACAAAGACATACACTTACACCAAGTACTTTGACATACACTGACACCAAGTAACAAAGTCATACACTGATACCCAGTAACACAGGCACACACTGGGGCGGGGTGGGGGTGGGGGTGACATTGGCGCAGTGGTTAGCACCGCAGCCTCACAGCTCCAGGGACCCGGGTTCGATTCTGGGTACTGCCTGTGCGGAGTTTGCATGTTCTCCTTGTGTCTGCGTGGGTTGCCTCCCGGTGCTCCGGTTTCTTCCCACATCCCAAAGACTTGCAGGTTGATAGGTTAATTGGCCACCATAAATTGCCCCTAGTATAGGTAGGTGGTAGGGAAATATATAGGGATAGGTGGGGATGTGATAGGGATACGGGATTAGTGCAGGATTAGTATAAATGGGTTGTTGATGGTCGGCACAGACTCGGTGGGCCGAAGGGCCTGTTTAAGTGCTGTATCTCCAAACAAAACTAAATACTGACACCTAGTGTCACAGACACACACTGACACCCAGTACCACAAACAAACACACACTGAAACCCAGGAACACAGAGAAACACTGATACACAGTAACAAAGACATGCACTGACACCAAGTAACACAGACACACACTGACACCCAGTAAAAAAGACATACACTGACACCAAGTCACAAAGACATACACTGATACCAATCAAAAAGACATACACTGATGCCCAGTAACAAAGACCCACACTTACACCAAGTAACACAGACATACAATGATACCAAGTAACAAAGACAGACAATTACACAAAGTAACAAAGACATACACTGACACCAGGTCACAAAGACATACACTGATACCAAGTCACAAAGACATACACTGATGACCAGTAACACAGCCACACACTGACACCAAGTAACAAAGACATACACTGACACCAAGTAACAAAGACAGACAATTACTCCAAGTAACAAAGACATACACTTACACCAAGTATTATGACACACACTGACACCAAGTAACAAAGACATACACTGATACCCAGTCACACAGGCACACACTGGGGTGGGGGGGGGGGGCACATTGGCGCAGTGGTTAGCACCGCAGCCTCACAGCTCCAGCGACCCGGGTTCGATTCTGGGCACTGCCTGTGCGGAGTTTGCAAGTTCTCCATGTGTCTGCCTGGGTTTCCTCCCGGTGCTCCGGTTTCCTCCCACATGCCAAAGACTTGCAGGTTGATAGGTTAATTGGCCATCATAAATTGCCCCTAGTATAGGTAGGTGGTAGGGAAATACATAGGGATAGGTGGGGTTGTGATAGGAATACGGGATTAGTGCAGGATTAGTACAAATGGGTGGTTGATGGCCGGCACAGACTCGGTGGGCCGAAGGGCCTGTTTAAGTGCTGTATCTCTAAACTAAACTAAATACTGACACCTAGTGTCACAGACACACACTGACACCCAGTACCACAAACACACACTGACACCCAGTAACAAAGACATACACTGACACCAAGTCATAAAGACATACACTGACACCAAGTCACAAAGACATACACTGATACCAAGTCACAAAGACATACACTGATGCCCAGTAACACAGACAAACACTGACACCAAGTAACAAAGACATACACTGACACCAAGTAACAAAGACCAACACTTACACCAAGTAACAAAGGCATACACTGATACCAAGTCACAAAGACATACACTGATGCCCAGTAACACAGACAAACACTGACACCAAGTAACAAAGACATACACTGACACCAAGTAACAAAGACAAACACTTACACCAATTAACAAAGACATACACTGATACCAAGTCACAAAGACATACACTGATGCCCAGTAACACAGACACACACTGACACCAAGTAACAAAGACACACACTTACACCAAGTCACAAAGACATACACTGATACCAAGTAACAAAGACATACACTTACACCAAGTAACAAAGACATACACTGACACCAAGTAACAAAGACAGACAATTACACCAAGTAACAAAGACATATACTTACACCAAGTATTTTGACATACACTGACACCAAGTAACAAAGACATACACTGATACCAAGGAACACAGAAACACACCTACACCAAGTAACACAGATATACAATGACACCAAGTAACAAAGACATGCACTGATACCCAGTAACACAGACACACACTTACACCAAGTAAAAACGACAGACACTGATACCCAGTAACACAGACACACACTTACAACAAGTAACAAATACATACACTGACACCCAGTAACAAAGACATACACTGACACCCAGTAACACAGACACACACTTACACCAAGTAACAAATACATACACTGACACCCAGTAACAAAGACATACACTGACACCAAGTAACAAAGACATACACTTACACCAAGTAACAAAGACACACACTTACACCAAGTAACACAGACATACACTGACACCAAGTAACAAAGACAGACAATTACACCAAGTAGCAAAGACATACACTTACACCAAGTATTTTGACATACACTGACACCAAGTAACAAAGACATGCTCTGATACCCAGGGACCCGGGTTCGATTCTGGGTACTGCCTGTGCGGAGTTTGCAAGTTCTCCCTGTGTCTTCGTGGGTTTCCTCCAGGTGGTCCGGTTTCCTCCCACATGCCAAAGACTTGCAGGTTGATAGGTTAATTGGCCATCATAAATTGCCCCTAGTGTAGGTAGGTGGTAGGGCGATATTCCGGGTTAGGTGGGGATGTGATAGGAATACGGGATTAGTGTAGGATGAGTATAAATGGGTGGTTGATGGTCGGCACAGACTCGGTGGGCAGAAGGGCCTGTTTAAGTGCTGTATCACTAAATTAAACTAAATACTGACACCTAGTGTCACAGACACATACTGACACCCAGTACCACAAACACACACAGACACCCAGTAACACAGAGAAACACTGATACACAGTAACAAAGACATACACTGATACCAAGTCACAAAGACATACACTGATACCCAGTAACAAAGACCCACACTTACACCAAGTAACACAGACATACAATGATACCAAGTAACAAAGACAGACAATTACACAAAGTAACAAAGACATACACTGACACCAGGTCACAAAGACATACACTGATACCAAGTCACAAAGACATACACTGATGACCAGTAACACAGCCACACACTGACACCAAGTAACAAAGACATACACTGACACCAAGTAACAAAGACATACACGTGCACCAAGTAACAAAGACACACACTTACACCAAGTAACACAGACATACACTGACACCAAGTAACAAAGACAGACAATTACACCAAGTAACAAAGACATATACTTACACCAAGTATTTTGACATACACTGACACCAAGTAACAAAGACATACACTGATCCCAAGGAACACAGAAACACACCTACACCAAGTAACACAGATATACAATGACACCAAGTAACAAAGACATGCACTGATACCCAGTAACACAGACACACACTTACACCAAGTAAAAGCGACAGACACTGATACCCAGTAACACAGACACACACTTACAACAAGTAACAAATACATACACTGACACCCAGTAACAAAGACATACACTGACACCCAGTAACACAGACACACACTTACACCAAGTAACAAATACATACACTGACACCCAGTAACAAAGACATACACTGACACCAAGTAACAAAGACATACACTTACACCAAGTAACAAAGACACACACTTACACCAAGTAACACAGACATACACTGACACCAAGTAACAAAGACAGACAATTACACCAAGTAGCAAAGACATACACTTACACCAAGTATTTTGACATACACTGACACCAAGTAACAAAGACATGCTCTGATACCCAGGGACCCGGGTTCGATTCTGGGTACTGCCTGTGCGGAGTTTGCAAGTTCTCCCTGTGTCTTCGTGGGTTTCCTCCAGGTGGTCCGGTTTCCTCCCACATGCCAAAGACTTGCAGGTTGATAGGTTAATTGGCCATCATAAATTGCCCCTAGTGTAGGTAGGTGGTAGGGCGATATTCCGGGTTAGGTGGGGATGTGATAGGAATACGGGATTAGTGTAGGATGAGTATAAATGGGTGGTTGATGGTCGGCACAGACTCGGTGGGCAGAAGGGCCTGTTTAAGTGCTGTATCACTAAATTAAACTAAATACTGACACCTAGTGTCACAGACACATACTGACACCCAGTACCACAAACACACACAGACACCCAGTAACACAGAGAAACACTGATACACAGTAACAAAGACATACACTGATACCAAGTCACAAAGACATACACTGATACCCAGTAACACAAACAAACACACACTGACACCCAGTAACACAGACACACACGGACACAAAGTCACAAAGACACACACTGACACCAAGTCACAAAGACACACACTGACACCCAGAAACAAAGACATACACTGACACCAAGTCACAAAGACTGACACTGACTCACAGACACACACTTACACCAAGTAACACAGACATTCACTGACACCAAGTAACAAAGACATTCACTGATACCCAGTATCACAGACACACACTGACACCAAGTCACAAAGACACACACTGACACCCAGTAACAAAGACATACACTGACACCAAGTCACAAAGACATACACTGATACCCAGGAACACAGACACACACTGACACCCAGTAACAAAGACATACACTGATACCAAGTCACAAAGACATACACTGATACCCAGTAACACAGACACACACTGACACCCAGTAACAAAGACATACACTGATACCAAGTCACAAAGACATGCACTGATACCCAGATACACAGACACACACTGAAACCCAGTAACAAAGACATACACTGATACCAAGTCACAAAGACATACACTGATACCCAGTAACACAGACACACACTGACACCAAGTAACAAAGACATACACTGACACCAAGTAACAAAGACATAAACTTACACCAAGTAACAAAGACACACACTTACACCAAGTAACACAGACATACAATGACACCAAGTAACAAAGACATACACTGACACCAATTAACAAAGACATACACGAACATAAAGTAACATAGATAGACAATTACACCAAGTAACAAAGACATACACTTACACCAAGTATTTTGACATACGCTGACACCAAGTAACAAAGACATACACTGACACCAAGTCACAAAGACACAAACTGACACCCAGGAACAAAGACATACACTGACACCAAGTCACAAAGACATACACTGATACCCAGTAACACAGACACACACTTACACCAAGTAACACAGACATACACTGACACCAAGTCACAAAGACATGCACTGATACCAAGTCACAAAGACATACACTGATGCCCTGTAACAAAGACACACACTTACACCAAGTAACACAGACATACACTGATACCAAGTAACAAAGACAGACAATTACACCAAGTAACAAAGACATACACTTACACCAAGTATTTTGGCATACACTGACACCAAGTAACAAAGATATACACTGATACCCAGTAACGCTGACACACACTTACACCCAGTAAAAAAGACATACACTGACACCAAGTCACAAAGACATACATTGATACCAAGTCACAAAGACATACACTGATGCCCAGTAACACAGACACACAATGACACCAAGTAACAAAGACATACACTGACACCAAGTAACAAAGACATCCACGTACACCAAGTAACAAAGACACACACTTACACCAAGTAACACAGACATACACTGACACCAAGTAACAAAGACAGACAATTACTCCAAGTAACAAAGACATACACTTACACCAAGTACTTTGACATACACTGACACCAAGTAACAAAGTCATACACTGATACCCAGTAACACAGGCACACACCGGGGCGGGGTGGGGGTTGGGGTGACATTGGCGCAGTGGTTAGCACCGCAGCCTCACAGCTCCAGGGACCCGGGTTCGATTCTGGGTACTGCCTGTGCGGAGTTTGCATGTTCTCCTTGTGTCTGCGTGGGTTGCCTCCCGGTGCTCCGGTTTCTTCCCACATCCCAAAGACTTGCAGGTTGATAGGTTAATTGGCCACCATAAATTGCCCCTAGTATAGGTAGGTGGTAGGGAAATATATAGGGATAGGTGGGGATGTGATAGGGATACGGGATTAGTGCAGGATTAGTATAAATGGGTTGTTGATGGTCGGCACAGACTCGGTGGGCCGAAGGGCCTGTTTAAGTGCTGTATCTCCAAACAAAACTAAATACTGACACCTAGTGTCACAGAAACACACTGACACCCAGTACCACAAGCACACACTGTCACCCAGTAACACAGAGAAACACTGATACACAGTAACAAAGACATACACTGACACCAATTAACACAGACACACACTGACACCCAGTAACAAAGACAGACACTGACACGAAGTCACAAAGACATACACTGATACCAAGTCACAAAAACATACACTGATGCCCAGTAACAAAGACACACACTGACAACAAGGAACAAAGACATATACTGACACCAAGTAATAAAGACATACACTTACACCAAGTAACACAGACATACACTGACACCAAGTAACAAAGACAGACAATTACACCAAGTAACAAAGACATACACTTACACCAAGTATTTTGACATACACTGACACCAAGTAACACAGACATACACTGATACGCAGTCACACAGACACGCACTTACACCAAGTAACACAGACATACAATGACACCAAGTAACAAAGACATGCAATGATACCCAGTAACAAAGACACAGACTTACACCAAGTAAAAAAGACAGACACTGACACCCAGTAACACAGACACACACTTACACCAAGTAACAAAGACACACAAGGACACCAAGTAACAAAGACACACACTTACACCAAGTAACACAGACACACACTGACACCCAGTAACACAGAGAAACACACTGACACGAAGTAACACAGACATTCACTGACACCAAGTAACAAAGACATACATTGATACCCAGTAACACAGGCACACACTTGGGGGGGGGGGGGGCACATTGGCGCAGTGGTTAGCACCGCAGCCTCACAGCTCCAGGGAACCGGGTTCGATTCTGGGTACTGCCTGTGCGGAGTTCGCAATTTCTCCCTGTGTCTGCGTGGGTTTCCTCCCGGTGCTGCGGTTTCCTCCCACATGCCAAAGACTTGCAGGTTGATAGGTTAATTGGCCATCATAAATTGCCCCTGGTGTAGGTTGGTGGTAGGGAAATATATAGGGATAGGTGGGGATGTGATAGGAATACGGGACTAGTGTAGGATTAGTATAAATGGGTTGTTGATGGTCGGCACAGACTCGGTGGGCCGAAGGGCCTGTATAAGTGCTGTATCTCTGAACAAAACTAAATACTGACACCTAGTGTCACAGATACACACTGACACCCAGTAACACAAACAAACACACACTGAAACCCAGGAACACAGAGAAACACTGATACACAGTAACAAAGACATGCACTGACACCAAGTAACACAGACACACACTGACACCCAGTAAAAAAGACATACACTGACACCAAGTCACAAAGACATACACTGATACCAATCAAAAAGACATACACTGATGCCCAGTAACAAAGACCCACACTTACACCAAGTAACACAGACATACAATGATACCAAGTAACAAAGACAGACAATTACACCAAGTAACAAAGACATACACTGACACCAGGTCACAAAGACATACACTGATACCAAGTCACAAAGACATACACTGATGACCAGTAACACAGCCACACACTGACACCAAGTAACAAAGACATACACTGACACCAAGTAACAAAGACATACACGTGCACCAAGTAACAAAGACACACACTTACACCAAGTAACACAGACATACACTGACACCAAGTAACAAAGACAGACAATTACTCCAAGTAACAAAGACATACACTTACACCAAGTATTATGACACACACTGACACCAAGTAACAAAGACATACACTGATACCCAGTCACACAGGCACACACTGGGGGGGGGGGGGGGGGGGCACATTGGCGCAGTGGTTAGCACCGCAGCCTCACAGCTCCAGGGACCCGGGTTCGATTCTGGGCACTGCCTGTGCGGAGTTTGCAAGTTCTCCATGTGTCTGCCTGGGTTTCCTCCCGGTGCTCCGGTTTCCTCCCACATGCCAAAGACTTGCAGGTTGATAGGTTAATTGGCCATCATAAATTGCCCCTAGTATAGGTAGGTGGTAGGGAAATATATAGGGATAGGTGGGGTTGTGATAGGAATACGGGATTAGTGCAGGATTAGTACAAATGGGTGGTTGATGGCCGGCACAGACTCGGTGGGCCGAAGGGCCTGTTTAAGTGCTGTATCTCTAAACTAAACTAAATACTGACACCTAGTGTCACAGACACACACTGACACCCAGTACCACAAACACACACTGACACCCAGTAACAAAGACATACACTGACACCAAGTCACAAAGACATACACTGACACCAAGTCACAAAGACATACACTGATGCCCAGTAACACAGACAAACACTGACACCAAGTAACAAAGACATACACTGACACCAAGTAACAAAGACCAACACTTACACCAAGTAACAAAGACATACACTGATACCAAGTCACAAAGACATACACTGATGCCCAGTAACACAGACAAACACTGACACCAAGTAAAAAAGACATACACTGACACCAAGTAACAAAGACAAACACTTACACCAATTAACAAAGACATACACTGATACCAAGTCACAAAGACATACACTGATGCCCAGTAACACAGACACACACTGACACCAAGTAACAAAGACACACACTTACACCAAGTCACAAAGACATACACTGATACCAAGTAACAAAGACATACACTTACACCAAGTAACAAAGACATACACTGACACCAAGTAACAAAGACAGACAATTACACCAAGTAACAAAGACATATACTTATACCAAGTATTTTGACATACACTGACACCAAGTAACAAAGACATACACTGATACCAAGGAACACAGACACACACCTACACCAAGTAACACAGATATACAATGACACCAAGTAACAAAGACATGCACTGATACCCAGTAACACAGACACACACTTACACCAAGTAAAAACGACAGACACTGATACCCAGTAACACAGACACACACTTACAACAAGTAACAAATACATACACTGACACCCAGTAACAAAGACATACACTGACACCCAGTAACACAGACACACACTTACACCAAGTAACAAATACATACACTGACACCCAGTAACAAAGACATACACTGACACCAAGTAACAAAGACATACACTTACACCAAGTAACAAAGACACACACTTACACCAAGTAACACAGACATACACTGACACCAAGTAACAAAGACAGACAATTACACCAAGTAGCAAAGACATACACTTACACCAAGTATTTTGACATACACTGACACCAAGTAACAAAGACATGCTCTGATACCCAGGGACCCGGGTTCGATTCTGGGTACTGCCTGTGCGGAGTTTGCAAGTTCTCCCTGTGTCTTCGTGGGTTTCCTCCAGGTGGTCCGGTTTCCTCCCACATGCCAAAGACTTGCAGGTTGATAGGTTAATTGGCCATCATAAATTTCCCCTAGAAAAGGTAGGTGGTAGGGAAATATATAGGGATAGGTGGGGATGTGATAGGAATACGGGATTAGTGTCGGATTAGTATAAATGGGTTGTTGATGGTCGGCACAGACTCGGTGGGCCGATGGGCCTGTTTAAGTGCTGTATCTCTAAACTAAACTAAATACTGACACCTAGTGTCACAGACACACACTGACACACAGTCACACAAACAAACACACACTGACACCCAGTAACACAGACACACCCTGACACCCAGTTAAAAAGACATACACTGACACCAAGTCACAAAGACATACACTGATACCAAGTAACAAAGACATACACTTACACCAAGTAACAAAGACACACACTTACACCAAGTAACACAGACATACACTGACACCAAGTAACAAAGACAGACAATTACACCAAGTAACAAAGACATACACTTACACCAAGTATTTTGACATACACTGACACCAAGTAACAAAGACATACACTGATACCAAGTAACACAGACACACACCTACACCAAGTAACACAGATATACAATGACACCAAGTAACAAAGACATGCACTGATACCCAGTAACACAGACACACACTTACACCAAGTAAAAACGACAGACACTGATACCCAGTAACACAGACACACACTTACAACAAGTAACAAATACATACACTGACACCCAGTAACAAAGACATACACTGACACCCAGTAACACAGACACACACTTACACCAAGTAACAAATACATACACTGACACCCAGTAACAAAGACATACACTGACACCAAGTAACAAAGACATACACTTACACCAAGTAACAAAGACACACACTTACACCAAGTAACACAGACATACACTGACACCAAGTATTTTGACATACACTGACACCAAGTAACAAAGACATGCTCTGATACCCAGGGACCCGGGTTCGATTCTGGGTACTGCCTGTGCGGAGTTTGCAAGTTCTCCCTGTGTCTTCGTGGGTTTCCTCCCGGTGCTCCGGCTTCCTCCCACATGCCAAAGACTTGCAGGTTGAGAGGTTAATTGGCCATCATAAATTGCCCCTAGTGTAGGTAGGTGGTAGGGAGATATTCCGGCTTAGGTGGGGATGTGATAGGAATACGGGATTAGTGTAGGATGAGTATAAATGGGTGGTTGATGGTCAGCACAGACTCGGTGGGCCGAAGGGGCTGTTTAAGTGCTGTATCACTAAATTAAACTAAATACTGACACCTAGTGTCACAGACACACACTGACACCCAGTACCACAAACACACACTGACACCCAGTAACACAGAGAAACACTGATGCACTGTAACAAAGACATACACTGATACCAAGTCACAAAGACATACACTGATACCCAGTAACACAAACAAACACACACTGACTCCCAGTAACACAGAGAAACACTGAGACACAGTCACAAAGACATACAATGACACCAAGTAACACAGACATAAACTGACACCCAGTAACACAGACACACACATACACCAAGTAACACAGACACACACTGACACCAAGTAACAAAGACATACACTGACAACCAGTAACAAAGACATACACTGACACCAAGTAACACAGACACACACTGACGCCCAGTAATACAGACACACACTTACACCAAGTAACAAAGACATACACTGACACCCAGTAACAAAGACATACACTGACATCCAGTAACACAGACACACACGGACACCAAGTAACAAAGACACACACTGACACCAAGTCACAAAGACACACACTGACACCCAGAAACAAAGACATACACTGACACCAAGTCACAAAGACTGACACTGACACACAGACACACACTTACACCAAGTAACACAGACATACACTGACACCAAGTAACAAAGACATACACTGATACCTAGTATCACAGACACACACTTACACCAAGTAACAAAGACATACACTGACACCAAGTCACAAAGACACACACTGACACCCAGTAACAAAGACATACACTGACACCAAGTCACAAAGACATACACTGATACCCAGGAACACAGACACACACTGACACCCAGTAACAAAGACATACACTGATACCAAGTCACAAAGACATACACTGATACCCAGTAACACAGACACACAATGACACCCAGTAACAAAGACATACATTGATACCAAGTCACAAAGACATACACTGATACCCAGTTACACAGACACACACTGAAACCCAGTAACACAGACACACACTGACACCCAGTACCACAAACACACGCTGACACCCAGTAACACAGAGAAACACTGATACACAGTAACAAAGACATACACTGATACCAAGTCACAAAGACATACGCTGATACCCAGTAACACAAACAAACACACACTGACTCCCAGTAACACAGAGAAACACTGAGACACAGTCACAAAAACATACAATGACATCAAGTAACACAGACATAAACTGACACCCAGTAACACAGACACACACATACACCAAGTAACACAGACACGCAATGACACCAAGTAACAAAGACATACACTGACAACCAGTAACAAAGACATACACTGACACCAAGTAACACAGACACACACTGACGCCCAGTAATACAGACACACACTTACACCAAGTAACAAAGACATACACTGACACCCAGTAACAAAGACATACACTGACATCCAGTAACACAGACACACACGGACACCAAGTAACAAAGACACACGCTGACACCAAGTCACAAAGACACACACTGACACCCAGAAACAAAGACATACACTGACACCAAGTCACAAAGACTGACACTGACACACAGACACACACTTACACCAAGTAACACAGACATACACTGACACCAAGTAACAAAGACATACACTGATACCCAGTATCACAGACACACACTTACACCAAGTAACAAAGACATACACTGACACCAAGTCACAAAGACACACACTGACACCCAGTAACAAAGACATACACTGACACCAAGTCACAAAGACATACACTGATACCCAGGAACACAGACACACTCTGACACCCAGTAACAAAGACATACACTGATACCAAGTCACAAAGACATACACTGATACCCAGTAACACAGACACACAATGACACCCAGTAACAAAGACATACACTGATACCAAGTCACAAAGACATACACTGATACCCAGTTACACAGACACACACTGAAACCCAGTAACAAAGACATACACTGACAACAAGTCACAAAGACACACACTGACACCCAGTAACAAAGACATAAACTGACACCAAGTCACAAAGACATACACTGATACCCAGAAACACAGACACACATTTACACCAAGTAACACAGACATACACTGACACCCAGTAACACAGACATACACTTACACGAAGGAAGAAAGACAGACACTTACACCAAGTAACAAAGACACACACTTACACCAAGTAACACAGACATACACTGACACCAAGTAACAAAGACAGACAATTACACCAAGTATTTTGACATACACTGACACCAAGTAACAAAGACATACACTGATACCAAGTAACACAGACACACACCTACACCAAGTAACACAGATATACAATGACACCAAGTAACAAAGACATGCACTGATACCCAGTAACACAGACACACACTTACACCAAGTAAAAACGACAGACACTGATACCCAGTAACTCAGAGAAACACTGAGACACAGTCAAAAAGACATACAATGACACCAAGTAACACTGACATAAACTGACACCCAGTAACACAGACACACACATACACCAAGTAACACAGACACACACTGACACCAAGTAACAAAGACATACACTGACAACCAGTAACAAAGACATACACTGACACCAAGTAACACAGACACACACTGACGCCCAGTAACACAGACACACACTTACACCAAGTAACAAAGACATACACTGACACCCAGTAACAAAGACATACACTGACATCCAGTAACACAGACACACACGGACACCAAGTAACAAAGACACACACTGACACCAAGTCACAAAGACACACACTGACACCCAGAAACAAAGACATACACTGACACCAAGTCACAAAGACTGACACTGACACACAGACACACACTTACACCAAGTAACACAGACATACACTGACACCAAGTAACAAAGACATACACTGATACCCAGTATCACAGACACACACTTACACCAAGTAACAAAGACATACACTGACACCAAGTCACAAAGACATACACTGATATCCAGGAACACAGACACACACTGACACCCAGTAACAAAGACATACACTGATACCAAGTCACAAAGACATACACTGATACCCAGTAACAAAGACACACAATGACACCCAGTAACAAAGACATACACTGATACCAAGTCACAAAGACATACACTGATACCCAGTTACACAGACACACACTGAAACCCAGTAACAAAGACATACACTGATACCATGTCACAAAGACATACACTGATACCCAGTAACACAGACACACACTGACACCCAGTAACAAAGACATAAACTGACACCAAGTCACAAAGACATAGACTGATACCCAGTAATACAGACACACATTTACACCAAGTAACACAGACATACACTGACACCCAGTAACACAGACATACACTTACACGAAGTAAGAAAGACAGACACTGACACCAAGTCACAAAGACATACACTGATACCAAGTCACAAAGACATACACTGACACAAAGTAACAAAGACATACACTTACACCAAGTAACAAAGACAAACACTTACACTAAGTAACACAGACATACACTGACACCAAGTAACAAAGACAGACAATTACACCAAGTAACAAAGACATACACTTACAGCAAGTATTTTGACATACACTGACACCAAGTCACAAAGACACACACTGACACCCAGTAACAAAGACATACACTGACACCATGTCACAAAGACATACACCGATACCCAGTAACACAGAGACACACTTACACCAAGTAACACAGACATACACTGACACCAAGTAACAAAGACATGCACTGATACCCAGAAACACAGACACACACTTACACCAAGTAACAAAGACAGACACTGATACCCAGTAACACAGAAACAGACTTACCCCAAGTAAAAAAGACAGACACTGATACCCAGTAACACAGACACACACTTACACCAAGTAACAAAGACATACACTGACACCCAGTAACAAAGACATACACTGACACCCAGTAACAAAGACATACACTGATACCATGTCACAAAGACATACACTGATACCCAGTAACTCAGACACACACTGAAACCCAGTAACAAAGACATACACTGATACCAAGTCACAAAGTCATACACTGATACCCAATAACACAGACACACACTTACACCAAGTAACAAAGACAGACACTGATACCCAGTAACACAGAAACAGACTTACCCCAAGTAAAAAATACAGACACTGATACCCAGTAACACAGACACACACTTACACCAAGTAACAAAGACATACACTGACACCCAGTAACAAAGACATACACTGACACCCAGTAACTCAGACACACACTGAAACCAAGTAACAAAGACATACACTGACACCAAGTAACAAAGACATACACTTACACCAGGTAACAAAGACACACACTTACACCAAGTAACACAGACATACACTGACACAAAGTAACAAAGACATACACTGACACCAAGTAACAAAGACATACACTTACACCAAGTAACAAAGACAGACAATTACACCAAGTATCAAAGACATACACTTACACCTAGTATTTTGACAAACGCTGACACCAAGTAACAAATACATACACTGATACCAAGGAACACAGAAACACACCTACACCAAGTAACACAGATATACAATGACACCAAGTAACAAAGACATGCACTGATACCCAGTAACACAGACACACACTTACGACAAGTAACAAATACATACACTGACACCCAGTAACAAAGACATACACTGACACCCAGTAACACAGACACACACTTACACCAAGTAACAAATACATACACTGACACCCAGTAACAAAGACATACACTGACACCAAGTAACAAAGACATACACTTACACCAAGTAACAAAGACACACACTTACACCAAGTAACACAGACATGCACTGACACCAAGTAACAAAGACAGACAATTACACCAAGTAACAAAGACATGCTCTGATACCCAGGGACCCGGGTTCAATTCTGGGAACTGCCTGTGCGGAGTTTGCAAGTTCTCCCTGTGTCTTCGTGGGTTTCCTCCAGGTGGTCCGGTTTCCTCACACATGCCAAAGACTTGCAGGTTGATAGGTTAATTGGCCATCATAAATTGCCCCTAGTGTAGGTAGGTGGTAGGGCGATATTCCGGGTTAGGTGGGGATGTGATAGGAATACGGGATTAGTGTAGGATGAGTATAAATGGGTGGTTGATGGTCGGCACAGACTCGGTGGGCAGAAGGGCCTGTTTCAGAGCTGTATCACTAAATTAAACTAAATACTGACACCTAGTGTCACAGACACACACTGACACCCAGTACCACAAACACACACAGACACCCAGTAACACAGAGAAACACTGATACACAGTAACAAAGACATACACTGATACCAATTCACAAAGACATACACTGATACCCAGTAACACAAACAAACACATACTGACACCCAGTAACACAGAGAAACACACTGACACCAAGTCACACAGACATACACTGATACCAAGTAACAAAGACATACACTGATACCCAGTAACACAGGCACACACTGGGGGGGGGGGGCGCACATTGGCGCAGTGGTTAGCACCGCAGCCTCACAGCTCCAGGGACCCGGGTTCGATTCTGGGTACTGCCTGCGCGGAGTTTGCAAGTTCTCCTTGTGTCTGCGTGGGTTGCCTCCCGGTGCTCCGGTTTCCTCCCACATGCCAAAGACTTGCAGGCTGATAGGTTAATTGGCCACCATAAATTTCCCCTAGAAAAGGTAGGTGGTCGGGAAATATATAGGGATAGGTGGGGATGTGATAGGAATACGGGATTAGTGTAGGATTAGTATAAATGTGTTATTGATGGTCGGCACAGACTCGGTGGGCCGATGGGCCTGTTAAAGTGCTGTATCTCTAAACTAAACTAAATACTGACACCTAGTGTCACAGACACACACTGACACACAGTCACACAAACAAACACACACTGACACCCAGTAACACAGACACACCCTGACACCCAGTTAAAAAGACATACACTGACACCAAGTCACAAAGACATACACTGATACCAAGTAACAAAGACATACACTTACACCAAGTAACAAAGACACACACTTACACCAAGTAACACAGACATACACTTACACCAAGTAACAAAGACAGACACTTACACCAAGTAACAAAGACATATACTTACACCAAGTATTTTGACATACACTGACACCAAGTAACAAAGACATACACTGATACCAAGTAACACAGACACACACCTACACCAAGTAACACAGATATACAATGACACCAAGTAACAAAGACATGCACTGATACCCAGTAACACAGACACACACTTACACCAAGTAAAAACGACAGACACTGATACCCAGTAACACAGACACACACTTACAACAAGTAACAAATACATACACTGACACCCAGTAACAAAGACATACACTGACACCCAGTAATACAGACACACACTTACACCAAGTAACAAATACATACACTGACACCCATTAACAAAGACATACACTGTCACCAAGTAACAAAGACATACACTTACACCAAGTAACAAAGACACACACTTACACCAAGTAACACAGACATACACTGACACCAAGTATTTTGACATACACTGACACCCATTAACAAAGACATACACTGACACCCAGTAACAAAGACATAAACTGACACCAAGTCACAAAGACATAGACTGATACCCAGTAACACAGACACACATTTACACCAAGTAACACAGACATACACTTACACGAAGTAAGAAAGACAGACACTGACACCAAGTCACAAAGACATACACTGATACCAAGTCACAAATACATACACTGACACCAAGTAACAAAGACATACACTTACACCAAGTAACAAAGACAAACACTTACACTAAGTAACACAGACATACACTGACACCAAGTAACAAAGACAGACAATTACACCAAGTAACAAAGACATACACTTCCAGCAAGTATTTTGACATACACTGACACCATGTCACAAAGACACACACTGACACCCAGTAACAAAGACATACACTGACACCATGTCACAAAGACATACACTGATACCCAGTAACACAGAGACACACTTACACCAAGTAACACAGACATGCACTTATACCCAGTAACACAGACACACACTTACACCAAGTAACAAAGACAGACACTGATACCCAGTAACACAGACACAGACTTACCCCAAGTAAAAAAGACAGACACTGATACCCAGTAACACAGACACACACTTACACCAAGTAACAAAGACATACACTGACACCCAGTAACAAAGACATACACTGACACCCAGTAACAAAGACATACACTGATACCATGTCACAAAGACATACACTGATACCCAGTAACACAGACACACACTGAAACCCAGTAACAAAGACATACACTGATACCAAGTCACAAAGACATACACTGATACCCAATAACACAGACACACACTGACACCAAGTAACAAAGACATACACTGACACCAAGTAACAAAGACATACACTTACACCAGGTAACAAAGACACACACTTACACCAAGTAACACAGACATACACTGACACAAAGTAACAAAGACATACACTGACACCAAGTAACAAAGACATACACTTACACCAAGTAACAAAGACAGACAATTACACCAAGTATCAAGGACATACACTTACACCTAGTATTTTGGCAAATGCTGACACCAAGTAACAAATACATACACTGATACACACTGACACAGACACACACTTACATCAAGTAACAAAGACACACACTGACACCAAGTCACAAAGACACAAACTGACACCCAGTAACAAAGACATACACTGACACCAAGTCACAAAGACATACACTGATACCCAGTCACACAGACACACACTTACACCAAGTAACACAGACATACACTGACACCAAGTAACAAAGACATACACTGATATCCAGTAACACAGACACACACTTACACCAAGTAACAAAGACAGACACTGATACCCAGTAACGCAGACACACACTTACACCAAGTAACAAAGACATACACTGACACCCAGTAACAAAGACATACACTGACACCCAGTAACACAGACACACACTTACACCAATTAACACAGACATACACTGAAACCAAGTAACAAAGACATACACTGATCCCCAGGAACACAGACACACACTTACACCAAGTAACGCAGACATACACTTACACGAAGTAACACAGACATACACTGATACCAAGTAACAAAGACATACAATTACACCAAGTAACAAAGACACACACTTACACCAAGTAACAAGGACAGACACTGATACCCAGTAACACAGACACACACTTACACCAAGTAACAAAGAAATACACTGACACCAAGTAACACAAACAAACACACACTGACACCCAGTAACACAGAGAAACACTTACATCCAGTAACAAAGACATACACTGACACCAACTCACAAAGACATTCACAGAGACCAAGTCACAAAGGCATACACTGATACCAAGTAACAAAGACACACACTGACACCTAGTATCAAAGACATACACTGACACCAAGTAACAAAGACATACACTTACACCAAGTAACAAAGACAGACAATTACACCAAGTAACAAAGACATACACCTACACCAAGTATTTTGGCATACACTGACACCAAGTAACAAAGACATACACTGATACCCAGTAACACAGACACACACTTACACCAAGTAACAAAGACATACACTGACACCAAGTAACAAAGACAGACACTGATACCCAGTAACACAGACACACACTTACACCAAGTAAAAAAGACATACACTGACACCAAGTCACAAAGACACAAACTGACACCCAGTAACAAAGACATACACTGACACCAAGTCACAAAGACATACACTGATACCCCGTAACACAGACACACACTTACACCAAGTAACAAAGACAGACACTGATACCCAGTAACACAGACACACACTTACACCAAGTAACAAAGACATAAACTGACACCCAGTAACAAAGACATACACTGACACCAAGTAACACAGACACACACTTACACCAAGTAACACAGACATACACTGACACCAAGTAACAAAGACATACACTGATACCCAGGAACACAGACACACACTTACACCAAGTAACACAGACACACATTTACACCAAGTAACAAAGACATACACTTGCACCACCTAACACAGACATACACTGACACCAAGTAACAAAGACATACAATTACACCAAGTAACAAAGACACATAATTACACCAAGTAACAAAGACAGACACTGATACCCAGTAACAAAGACACACACTTACACCAAGTAACAAAGACATACACTGACACCAAGTAACACAAACAAACAAACACTGACACCCAGTAACACAGAGAAACACTAATAAACAGTAACAAAGACATACACTGACACCAAGTAACACAGACAAACACTTACACCCAGTAACAAAGACATACACTGACACCAAGTCACAAATACATACACTGATACCAAGTCACAAAGGCATACACTGATACCCAGTAACAAAGACACACACTGACACCAAGTAACAAAGACATACACTGACACCAAGTAACAAAGACATACACTTACACCAAGTATTTTGACATACACTGACACCAAGTAACAAAGACATACACTGATACACAGTAACACAGACACACACTTACACCAAGTAACAAAGACATAAACTGACACAAATTAGCAAAGACAGACACTGATACCCAGTAACACAGACACACACTTACACCAAGTAACAAAGACATACACTGACACCAAGTAACAAAGACATACACTTACACCAAGTAAAAAAGACATACACTGACACCAAGTAACAAAGACATACACTGATACCCAGTAACACAGAGACACACTTACACCAAGTAACACAGACATACACTGACACCAAGTAACAAAGACATACTATTACACCAAGTAACAAAGACACACACTTACACCAAGTAACAAAGACAAACACTGATACCCAGTAACACAGACACACACTTGCACCAAGTAACAAAGACATACATTGACACCATGTAACACAAACCAGCACACACTGACACCCAGTAACACAGCGACACACTAATGAACAGTAACAAAGACATACACTGACACCAAGTAACACAGACACACACTTACACCCAGTAACAAAGACATACACTGATACCCAGTAACACGGACACACACTTACAACAAGTAACAAAGACATACACTGACACCCAGTAACAAAGACATACACAGACACCCAGTAACACAGACACACACTTACACCAAGTAACACAGACACACACTTACACCAAGTAACAAAGACATACACTTACACCACCTAACACAGACATACACTGACACCAAGTAACAAAGACATACACTGACACCAAGTAACACAGCCACACACTTACACCCAGCAACAAAGACATGCACTGACACCAAGTCACAAAGACATACACTGATACCAAGTAACAAAGACATACACTGACACCAAGTAACAAAGACATACACTTACACCAAGTAACAAAGACAGACAATTACACCAAGTAACAAAGACATACACTTACTCCAAGTATTTTGACTGACGCTGACACCAAGTAACAAAGACATACACTGATACCCAGTGACACAGACACACACTTACACCAAGTAACAAAGACATACACTGACACCAGGTCACAAAGACACAAACTGACACCCAGTAACAAAGACATACACCGACACCAAGTCACAAAGACATACACTGATACCCAGTCACACAGACACACACTTACACCAAGTAACACAGACATACACTGACACCAAGTAAAAAAGACATACACTGATAACCAGTAACACTGACACACACTTACACCAAGTAACAAAGACATACACTGATACCCAGGAACACAGACACACACTTACACCCAGCAACAAAGACATGCACTGACACCAAGTCACAAAGACATACACTGATACCAAGTAACAAAGACATACACTGACACCAAGTAACAAAGACATACACTTACACCAAGTAACAAAGACAGACAATTACACCAAGTAACAAAGACATACACTTACTCCAAGTATTTTGACTGACGCTGACACCAAGTAACAAAGACATACACTGATACCCAGTGACACAGACACACACTTACACCAAGTAACAAAGACATACACTGACACCAGGTCACAAAGACACAAACTGACACCCAGTAACAAAGACATACACCGACACCAAGTCACAAAGACATACACTGATACCCAGTCACACAGACACACACTTACACCAAGTAACACAGACATACACTGACACCAAGTAAAAAAGACATACACTGATAACCAGTAACACTGACACACACTTACACCAAGTAACAAAGACATACACTGATACCCAGGAACACAGACACACACTTACACCAAGTAACACAGACACACACTGATACCCAGTAACACAGACACGCACTTACACCAAGTAACACAGACATACAATGACACCAAGTAACAAAGACATGCACTGATACCCAGTAACAAAGACACACACTTACACCAAGTAAAAAAGACAGACACTGACACCCAGTAACACAGACACACACTTACACCAAGTAACACAGACATACACTGACACCCAGTAACAAAGACATACACTGACACCCAGTAACAAAGACATACACTGATACCAAGTCACAAAGACATACACTGATACCCAGTAACACAGACACACACTGACACCAAGTAACAAAGACATACACTGACACCAAGTAACAACGACATACACTTACACCAAGTAACAAAGACACACACTTACACCAAGTAACACAGACATACACTGACACAAAGTAACAAAGACATACACTGACACCAAGTAACAAAGACATACACTTACACAAAGTATTTTGACTGACGCTGACACCAAGTAACAAAGACATACACTGATACCCAGTGACACAGACACACACTTACACCAAGTAACAAAGACATACACTGACACCAAGTCACAAAGACACAAACTGACACCCAGTAACAAAGACATACACTGACACCAAGTCACAAAGACATACACTGATACCCAGTCACAAAGGCATACACTGATACCCAGTAACAAAGACACACACTGACACCAAGTATCAAAGACATACACTGACACCAAGTAACAAAGACATACACCTACACCAAGTAACAAAGACAGACAATTACACCAAGTAACAAAGACATACACCTACACCAAGTAACAAAGACATACACCTACACCAAGTAACAAAGACATACACTGATACCCAGTAACACAGACACACACTTACACCAAGTAACAAAGACATACACTGTCACCAAGTAACAAAGACAGGCACTGATACCCAGTAACACAGACACACACTTACACCAAGTAACAAAGACATACACTGACACCAAGTCACAAAGACAAAAACTGACACCCAGTAACAAAGACATACACTGACACCAAGTCACAAAGACATACACTGATACCCAGTAACACAAACACACATTCACACCAAGTAACACAGACATACACTGACACCGAGTAACACAGACATACACTTACACGAAGTAAGAAAGACAGACACTGACACCAAGTCACAAAGACATACACTGATACCAAGTCACTAAGACATACACTGACACCAAGTAACAAAGACAAACACTTACACTAAGTAACACAGACATACACTGACACCAAGTAACAAAGACAGACAATTACACCAAGTAACAAAGACATACACTTACAGCAAGTATTTTGACATACACTGACACCAAGTCACAAAGACACACACTGACACCCAGTAACAAAGACATACACTGACACCATGTCACAAAGACATACACTGATACCCAGTAACCCAGAGACACACTTATAAAAAGTAACACAGACATACACTGACACCAAGTAACAAAGACATGCACTGATACCCAGTAACACAGACACACACTTACACCAAGTAACAAAGACAGACACTGATACCCAGTAACACAGACACACACTGAAACCCAGTAACAAAGTAATACACTGATACCAAGTCACAAAGACATACACTGATACCCAGTAACACAGACACACACTGACACCAAGTAACAAAGACATACACTGACACCAAGTAACAACGACATACACTTACACCAAGTAACAAAGACACACACTTACACCAAGTAACACAGACATACACTGACACAAAGTAACAGAGACATACACTGACACCAAGTAACAAAGACATACACTTACACAAAGTATTTTGACTGACGCTGACACCAAGTAACAAAGACATACACTGATACCCAGTGACACAGACACACACTTACACCAGGTAACAAAGACATACACTGACACCAAGTCACAAAGACACAAACTGACACCCAGTAACAAAGACATACACTGACACCAAGTCACAAAGACATACACTGATACCCAGTCACAAAGGCATACACTGATACCCAGTAACAAAGACACACACTGACACCAAGTATCAAAGACATACACTGACACCAAGTAACAAAGACATACACCTACACCAAGTAACAAAGACAGATAATTACACCAAGTAACAAAGACATACACCTACACCAAGTATTTTGGCATACACTGACACCAAGTAACAAAGACATACACTGACACCAAGTAACAAAGACATACACTTACACCAAGTAACAAAGACAGACAATTACACCAAGTATCAAATACATACACTTACACCTAGTATTTTGACATACGCTGACACCAAGTAACAAATACATACACTGATACCCACTGACACAGACACACACTTACACAAGTAACAAAGACATACACTGACACCAAGTCACAAAGACATACACTGATACCCAGTCACAAAGGCCTACACTGATACCCAGTAACAAAGACACACACTGACACCAAGTATCAAAGACATACACTGACACCAAGTAACAAAGACATACACTTACACCAAGTAACAAAGACGGACAATTACACCAAGTAACAAAGACATACACCTACACCAAGAATTTTGGCATACACTGACACCAAGTAACAAAGACATACACTGATACCCAGTAACACAGACACACACTTACACCAAGTAACAAAGACATACACTGACACCCAGTAACAAAGACATACACTGACACCCAGTAACACAGACACACACTTACACCAAGTAACACAGACATACACTGACACCAAGTAACATAGACATACACTGATACCCAGGAACACAGACGCACACTGATACCAAGTAACACAGACACACACTTACACCAAGTAACAAAGACATACACTTACACCACCAAACACAGACATACACTGACACCAAGTAACAAAGACATACACTGACACCAAGTAACACAGACACACACTTACACCCAGCAACAAAGACATACACTGACACCAAGTCACAAAGACATACACTGATACCAAGTAACAAAGACATACACTGACACCAAGTAACAAAGACATACACTTACACCAAGTAACAAAGACAGACAATTCCACCAAGTAACAAAGACATACACTTACTCCAAGTATTTTGACTGACGCTGACACCAAGTAACAAAGACATACACTGATACCCAGTGATACAGACACACACTTACACCAAGTAACAAAGACATACACTGACACCAAGTCACAAAGACACAAACTGACACCCAGTAACAAAGACATACACCGACACCAAGTCACAAAGACATACACTGATACCCAGTCTCACAGACACACACTTACACCAAGTAACACAGACATACACTGAAACCAAGTAACAAAGACATACACTGATAACCAGTAACACTGACACACACTTACACCAAGTAACAAAGACAGACTCTGATACCCAGTAACACAGACACACAATTACACCATGTAACACAGACATACACTGACACCAAGTAACAAAGACATACACTGATACCCAGGAACACAGACACACACTTACACCAAGAAACACAGACACACACTGATACCCAGTAACACAGACACGCACTTACACCAAGTAACACAGACATACAATGACACCAAGTAACAAAGACATGCACTGATACCCAGTAACAAAGACACACACTTACACCAAGTAAAAAAGACAGACACTGACACCCAGTAACACAGACACACACTTACACCAAGTAACAAAGACATACACTGACACCCAGTAACAAAGACATACACTGACACCCAGTTACAAAGACATACACTGATACCAAGTCACAATGACGTACACTGATACCCAGTAACACAGACACACACTGAAACCCAGTAACAAAGACATACACTGATACCAAGTCACAAAGACATACACTGATACCCAGTAACACAGACACACACTGACACCAAGTAACAAAGACATACACTGACACCAAGTAACAACGACATACACTTACACCAAGTAACAAAGACACACACTTACACCAAGTAACACAGACATACACTGACACAAAGTAACAAAGATATACACTGACACCAAGTAACAAAGACATACACTTACACCAAGTAACAAAGACAGACAATTACACCAAGTATCAAAGACATACACTTACACCTAGTATTTAGACATACGCTGACACCAAGTAACAAATACATACACTGATACCCACTGACACAGACACACACTTACACAAGTAACAAAGACATACACTGACACCAAGTCACAAAGACACAAACTGACACCCAGTAACAAAGACATACACTGACACCAAGTCACAAAGACATACACTGATACCCAGTCACAAAGGCATACACTGATACCCAGTAACAAAGACACACACTGACACCAAGTATCAAAGACATACACTGACACCAAGTAACAAAGACATACACTTACACCAAGTAACAAAGACAGACAATTACACCAAGTAACAAAGACATACACCTACACCAAGTATTTTGGCATACACTGACACCAAGTAACAAAGACATACACTGATACCCAGTAACACAGACACACACTTAGACCAAGTAACAAAGACATACACTGACACCAAGTAACAAAGACTAACACTTACACTAAGTAACACAGACATACACTGACACAAAGTAACAAAGACAGACAATTACACCAAGTAACAAAGACATACACTTACAGCAAGTATTTTGACATACACTGACACCAAGTCACAAAGACACACACTGACACCCAGGAACAAAGACATACACTGACACCATGTCACAAAGACATACACTGATACCCAGTAACACGGAGACACACTTATACCAAGTAACACAGACATACACTGACACCAAGTAACAAAGACATGCACTGATACCCAGTAACACAGACACACACTTACACCAAGTAACAAAGACAGACACTGATACCCAGTAACACAGACACACACTGAAACCCAGTAACAAAGACATACACTGATACCAAGTCACAAAGACATACACTGATACCCAGTAACACAGACACACACTGACACCAAGTAACAAAGGCATACACTGACACCAAGTAACAAAGACATACACTTACACCAAGTAACAAAGACACACACTTGCACCAAGTAACACAGACATACACTGACACAAAGTAACAAAGACATACACTGACACCAAGTAACAAAGACATACACTTACACCAAGTAACAAAGACAGACATTTACACCAAGTATCAAAGACATACACTTACACCTAGTATTTTGACATACGCTGACACCAAGTAACAAATACATACACTGATACCCACTGACACAGACACACACTTACACAAGTAACAAAGACATACACTGACACCAAGTCACAAAGACACAAACTGACACCCAGTAACAAAGACATACACTGACACCAAGTCACAAAGACATACACTAATACCCAGTCACAAAGGCATACACTGATACCCAGTAACAAAGACACACACTGACACCAAGTATCAAAGACATACACTGACACCAAGTAACAAAGACATACACTTACACCAAGTAACAAAGACAGACAATTACACCAAGTAACAAAGACATACACCTACACCAAGTATTTTGGCATACACTGACACCAAGTAACAAAGACATACACTGATACCCAGTAACACAGACACACACTTACACCAAGTAACAAAGACATACACTGACACCAAGTAACAAAGACAGGCACTGATACCCAGTAACACAGACACACACTTACACCAAGTAACAAAGACATACACTGACACCAAGTCACAAAGACATACACTGATACCCAGTCACACAGACACACACTTACAGCAAGTAACACAGACATACACTGACACCAAGTAACAAAGACATACACTGATACCCAGTAACACAGACACACACTTACACCAAGTAACAAAGACAGACACTGCTACCCAGTAACACAGACACACACTTACACCAAGTAACAAATACATACTCTGACACCCAGTAACAAAGACATACACTGACACCCAGTAACGCAGACACACACTTACACCAAGTAACACAGACATACACTGACACCAAGTAACAAAGACATACACTGATACCCAGGAACACAGACACACACTTACACCAAGTAACACAGACACACACTTACACCAAGTAACAAAGACATACACTTACACCACCTAACACAGACATGCACTGACACTAAGTAACAAAGACATACAAATACACCAAGTAACAAAGACACACAATTACACCAAGTAACAAAGACAGACACTGATACCCAGTAACACAGACACACACTTACACCAAGTAACAAAGACATACACTGACACCAAGTAACACAAACAAACACACACTGACACCCAGTAACACAGAGAAGCACTAATAAACAGTAACAAAGACATACACTGACACCAAGTAACACAGACACACACTTACACCCAGTAACAAAGACATACACTGACACCAAGTCACAAATACATACACTGATACCAATTCACAAAGGCATACACTTACACCAAGTATTTTGATATACACTGAAACCAAGTAACAAAGACATACACTGATACACAGTAACACAGACACACACTTACACCAAGTAACAAAGACATACACTGACACAAATTAACAAAGACAGACACTGATACCCAGTAACACAGACACACACTTACACCAAGAAACAAAGACATGCACTGGCACCAAGTAACAAAGACATACACTGACACCCAGTAACAAAGACATACACTGACACCCAGTAACAAAGACATACACTGATACCAAGTCACAATGACATACACTGATACCCAGTAACGCAGACACACACTGATACCCAGTAACAAAGACATACACTGATACCAAGTCACAAAGACATACACTGATACCCAGTAACACAGACACACACTGACACCAAGTAACAAAGACATACACTGACACCAAGTAACAACGACATACACTTACACCAAGTAACAAAGACACACACTTACACCAAGTAACACAGACATACACTGACACAAAGTAACAAAGACATACACTGATACCCAGTAACACAGACACACACTTACACCAAGTAACAAAGACAGACACTGATACCCAGTAACACAGACACACACTTACACCAAGTAACAAATACATACACTGACACCCAGTAACAAAGACATACACTGACACCCAGTAACGCAGACACACACTTACACCAAGTAACACAGACATACACTGACACCAAGTAACAAAGACATACACTGATACCCAGGAACACAGACACACACTTACACCAAGTAACACAGACAAACACTTACACCAAGTAACAAAGACATACACTTACACCACCTAACACAGACATACACTGACACCAAGTAACAAAGACATACAATTACACCAAGTAACAAAGACACACAATTACACCAAGTAACAAAGACAGACACTGATACCCAGTAACACAGACACACACTTACACCAAGTAACAAAGACATACACTGACACCAAGTAACACAAACAAACACACACTGACACCCAGTAACACAGAGAAGCACTAATAAACAGTAACAAAGACATACACTGACACCAAGTAACACAGACACACACTTACACCCAGTAACAAAGACATACACTGACACCAAGTCACAAAGACAGACACTGATACCCAGTAACACAGACACACACTTACACCAAGAAACAAAGACATACACTGACACCAAGTAACAAAGACATACACTTACACCAAGTAAAAAAGACATACACTGACACCAAGTAACAAAGACATACACTGATACCCAGTAACACAGACACAGACTTACACCAAGTAACAAAGACATACACTGACACCCAGTAACAAAGACATACACTGAAACCCAGTAACAATGACATACACTGATACCAAGTCACAATGACATACACTGATACCCAGTAACACAGACACACACTGAAACCCAGTAACAAAGACATACACTGATACCAAGTCACAAAGACATACACTGATACCCAGTAACACAGACACACACTGACACCAAGTAACAAAGACATACACTGACACCAAGTAATAACGACATACACTTACACCAAGTAACAAAGACACACACTTACATCAAATAACACTGACATACACTGACACAAAGTAACAAAGACATACACTGACACCAAGTAACAAAGACATACACTTACACCAAGTAACAAAGACAGACAATTACACCAAGTAACAAAGACATACACTTACACCAAGTATTTTGACTGACGCTGACACCAAGTAACAAAGACATACACTGATACCCAGTGACACAGACACACACTTACACCAAGTAACAAAGACATACACTGACACCAAGTCACAAAGACACCAACTGACACCCAGTAACAAAGACATACATCGACACCAAGTCGCAAAGACATACACTGATACCCAGTCACACAGACACACACTTACACCAAGTAACACAGACATACACTGATACCCAGTAACACAGACACACACTTACACCAAGTAACACAGACATACACTGACACCAGGTAACAAAGAAATACACTGATACTCAGGAACACAGACACACACTTACACCAAGTAACACAGACACACACTTGCACCAAGTAACAAAGACATACACTTACACCAAGTAACACACACATACACTGACACCAAGTAACAAAGACATACAATTACACCAAGTAACAAAGACACACACTTACACCAAGTAACAAAGACAAACACTGATACCCAGTAACACAGACACACACTTGCACGAAGTAACAAAGACATACATTGACACCATGTAACACAAACAAGCACACACTGACACCCAGTAACACAGCGAAACACTAATAAACAGTAACAAAGACATACACTGACACCAAGTAACACAGACACACACTTACACCCAGTAACAAAGACATACACTGATACCCAGTAACACAGACACACACTTACACCAAGTAACAAAGACAGACACTGATACGAAGTAACACAGACACACACTTACAACAAGTAACAAAGACATACACTGACACCCAGTAACAAAGACATACACTGACACCCAGTAACACAGACACACACTTACACCAAGTAACACAGACATACACTGACAGCAAGTAACATAGACATACACTGATACCCAGGAACACAGCCACACACTTACACCAAGTAACACAGACACACACTTACACCAAGTAACAAAGACAGACAATTACACCAAGTAACAAAGACATACACTTACACCAAGTATTTTGACTGACGCTGACACCAAGTAACAAAGACATACACTGATACCCAGTGACACAGACACACACTTACACCAAGTAACAAAGACATACACTGACACCAAGTCACAAAGACACCAACTGACACCCAGTAACAAAGACATACACCGACACCAAGTCACAAAGACATACACTGATACCCAGTCACACAGACACACACTTACACCAAGTAACACAGACATACACTGACACCAAGAAACAAAGACATACACTGATACCCAGTAACACTGACACACACTTACACCAAGTAACAAAGACAGACACTGATACCCAGTAACACAGACACACACTTACACCAAGTAACACAGACATACACTGACACCAGGTAACAAAGACATACACTGATACCCAGGAACACAGACACACACTTACACCAAGTAACACAGACACACACTTACACCAAGTAATAAAGACATACACTTACACCAAGTAACACAGACATACACTGACACCAAGTAACAAAGACATACAATTACACCAAGTAACAAAGACACACACTTACACCAAGTAACAAAGACAAACACTGATACCCAGTAACACAGACACACACTTGCACCAAGTAACAAAGACATACATTGACACCATGTAACACAAACAAACACACACTGACACCCAGTAACACAGCGAAACACCAATAAACAGTAACAAAGACATACACTGATACCCAGTAACACAGACACACACTTACACCAAGTAACAAAGACATACACTGATACCCAGTAACACGGACACACACTTACAACAAGTAACACAGACACACACTTACACCCAGTAACAAAGACATACACTGATACCCAGTAACACAGACACACACTTACACCAAGTAACAAAGACATACACTGATACCCAGTAACACGGACACACACTTACAACAAGTAACAAAGACATACACTGACACCCAGTAACAAAGACATACACTGACACCCAGTAACACAGACACACACTTACACCAAGTAACACAGACATACACTGACACCAAGTAACATAGACATACACTGATACCCAGGAACACAGACACACACTTACACCAAGTAACACAGACACAAACTTACACCAAGTAACAAAGACATACACTTACACCACCTAACACAGACATACACTGACACCAAGTAACAAAGACATACACTGACACCAAGTAACACAGACACACACTTACACCCAGCAACAAAGACATACACTGACACCAAGTCACAAAGACATACACTGATACCAAGTAACAAAGACATACACTGACACCAAGTAACAAAGACATACACTTACACCAAGTAACAAAGACAGACAATTACACCAAGTAACAAAGACATACACTTACTCCAAGTATTTTGACTGACGCTGACACCAAGTAACAAAGACATACACTGATACCCAGTGACACAGACACACACTTACACCAAGTAACAAAGACATACACGGGCACCAAGTCACAAAGACACAAACTGACACCCAGTAACAAAGACATACACCGACACCAAGTCACAAAGACATACACTGATACCCAGCCACACAGACACACACTTACACCAAATAACACAGACATACACTGACACCAAGTAACAAAGACATACACTGATAACCAGTAACACTGACACACACTTACACCAAGTAACAAAGACAGACACTGATACCCAGTAACACAGACACACACTTACACCAAGTAACACAGACATACACTGACACCAGGTAACAAAGACATACACTGATACTCAGGAACACAGACACACACTTGCACGAAGTAACAAAGACATACATTGACACCATGTAACACAAACAAGCACACACTGACACCCAGTAACACAGCGAAACACTAATAAACAGTAACAAAGACATACACTGACACCAAGTAACACAGACACACACTTACACCCAGTAACAAAGACATACACTGATACCCTGTAACACAGACACACACTTACACCAAGTAACAAAGACAGACACTGATACGAAGTAACACGGACACACACTTACAACAAGTAACAAAGACATACACTGACACCCAGTAACAAAGACATACACTGACACCCAGTAACACAGACACACACTTACACCAAGTAACACAGACATACACTGACAGCAAGTAACATAGACATACACTGATACCCAGGAACACAGCCACACACTTACACCAAGTAACACAGACACACACTTACACCAAGTAACAAAGACAGACAATTACACCAAGTAACAAAGACATACACTTACACCAAGTATTTTGACTGACGCTGACACCAAGTAACAAAGACATACACTGATACCCAGTGACACAGACACACACTTACACCAAGTAACAAAGACATACACTGACACCAAGTCACAAAGACACCAACTGACACCCAGTAACAAAGACATACACCGACACCAAGTCACAAAGACATACACTGATACCCAGTCACACAGACACACACTTACACCAAGTAACACAGACATACACTGACACCAAGTAACAAAGACATACACTGATACCCAGTAACACTGACACACACTTACACCAAGTAACAAAGACAGACACTGATACCCAGTAACACAGACACACACTTACACCAAGTAACACAGACATACACTGACACCAGGTAACAAAGACATACACTGATACCCAGGAACACAGACACACACTTACACCAAGTAACACAGACACACACTTACACCAAGTAATAAAGACATACACTTACACCAAGTAACACAGACATACACTGACACCAAGTAACAAAGACATACAATTACACCAAGTAACAAAGACACACACTTACACCAAGTAACAAAGACAAACACTGATACCCAGTAACACAGACACACACTTGCACCAAGTAACAAAGACATACATTGACACCATGTAACACAAACAAACACACACTGACACCCAGTAACACAGCGAAACACCAATAAACAGTAACAAAGACATACACTGACACCAAGTAACGCAGACACACACTTACACCCAGTAACAAAGACATACACTGATACCCAGTAACACAGACACACACTTACACCAAGTAACAAAGACAGACACTGATACCCAGTAACACGGACACACACTTACAACAAGTAACAAAGACATACACTGACACCCAGTAACAAAGACATACACTGACACCCAGTAACACAGACACACACTTACACCAAGTAACACAGACATACACTGACACCAAGTAACATAGATATACACTGATACCCAGGAACACAGACACACACTTACACCAAGTAACACAGACACACACTTACACCAAGTAACAAAGACATACACTTACACCACCTAACACAGACATACACTGACACCAAGTAACAAAGACATACACTGACACCAAGTAACACAGACACACACTTACACCCAGCAACAAAGACATACACTGACACCAAGTCACAAAGACATACACTGATACCAAGTAACAAAGACATACACTGACACCAAGTAACAAAGACATACACTTACACCAAGTAACAAAGACAGACAATTGCACCAAGTAACAAAGACATACACTTACTCCAAGTATTTTGACTGAAGCTGACTCCAAGTAACAAAGACATACACAGATACCCAGTGACACAGACACACACTTACACCAAGTAACAAAGACATACACGGGCACCAAGTCACAAAGACACAAACTGACACCCAGTAACAAAGACATACACCGACACCAAGTCACAAAGACATACACTGATACCCAGCCACACAGACACACACTTACACCAAGTAACAAAGGCATACACTGATACCCAGTAACACAGACACACACTGACACCAAGTAACAAAGACATACACTGATAACAAGTAACACTGACACACACTTACACCAAGTAACAAAGACAGACACTGATACCCAGTAACACAGACACACAATTACACCAAGTAACACAGACATACACTGACACCAAGTAACAAAGACATACACTGATACCCAGGAACACAGACACACACTTACACCAAGTAACACAGACACACACTGATACCCAGTAACACAGACACGCACTTACACCAAGTAACACAGACATACAATGACACCAAGTAACAAAGACATGCACTGATACCCAGTAACAAAGACACACACTTACACCAAGTAAAAAAGACAGACACTGACACCCAGTAACACAGACACACACTTACACCAAGTAACAAAGACATACACTGACACCCAGTAACAAAGACATACACTGACACCCAGTAACACAGACACACAAGCACAACAAGTAACAAATACACACACTTACACCAAGTAACAAAGGCATACACTGATACCCAGTAACACAGACACACACTTACACCAAGTAACAAAGAGAAACACTGATACCCAGTAACACAGACACACACTTACACCAAGTAACAAAGACATACACTTACACCAAGTAACAAAGATAGACAATTACACCAAGTAACAAAGACATACACTTACTCCAAGTATTTTGACTGACGCTGACACCAAGTAACAAAGACATACACTGATACCCAGTGACACAGACACACACTTACACCAAGTAACAAAGACATACACTGACACCAAGTCACAAAGACACAAACTGACACCCAGTAACAAAGACATACATCGACACCAAGTCACAAAGACATACACTGATACCCAGTCACACAGACACACACTTCCACCAAGTAACACAGACATACACTGACACCAAGTAACAAAGACATACACTGATAACCATTAACACTGACACACACTTGCACCAAGTAACAAAGACAGACACTGATACCCAGTAACACAGACGCACAACTACACCAAGTAACACAGACATACACTGACACCACGTAACAAAGACATACACTGATACCCAGGAACACAGACACACACTTACACCAAGTAACACAGACACACACTGATACCCAGTAACACAGACACGCACTTACACCAAGTAACACAGACATCAATGACACCAAGTAACAAAGACATGCACTGATACCCAGTAACAAAGACACACACTTACACCAAGTAAAAAAGACAGACACTGACACCCAGTAACACAGACACACACTTACACCAAGTAACAAAGACATACACTGACACCCAGTAACAAAGACATACACTGACACCCAGTAACACAGACACACAAGCACACCAAGTAACAAATACACACACTTACACCAAGTAACAAAGACAAACACTGATACCCAGTAACACAGACACACAATTACACCAAGTAACAAAGACATACATTGACACCATGTAACACAAACAAACACACACTGACACCCAGTAACACAGCCAAACACTAATAAACAGAAACAAAGACATACACTGTCACCAAGTAACACAGACACACACTTACACCCAGTAACAAAGACATACACTGACACCAAGTAACAAAGACATACAATTACACCAAGTAACGAAGACAGACACTGATACACAGTAACACAGACACACACTTACACCACGTAACACAGACATACACTGACACCAAGTAACAAAGACATACACTGATACCCAGGAACACAGACACACACTTACACGAAGTAACACAGACACACACTTACACCAAGTAACAAAGACATACACTGATACCCAGGAACACAGACACACACTTACACCAAGTAACACAGACACACACTTACACCAAGTAACAAAGACATACACTTACACCACCTAACACAGACATACACTGACACCAAGTAACAAAGACATACAATTACACCAAGTAACAAAGACACACAATTACACCAAGTAACAAAGACAGACACTGATACCCAGTAACACAGACACACACTTACACCAAGTAACAAAGACATACACTGACACCAAGTAACACAAACAAACACACACTGACACCCAGTAACACAGAGAAGCACTAATAAACAGTAACAAAGACATACACTGACACCAAGTAACACAGACACACACTTACACCCAGTAACAAAGACATACACTGACACCAAGTCACAAATACATACACTGATACCAACTCACAAAGGCATACACTGATACCCAGTAACACAGACACACACTGACACCAAGTAACAAAGAAATACACTGACACCAAGTAACAAAGACATACACTTACACCAAGTATTTTGACACACTGACACCAAGTAACAAAGACATACACTGATACACAGTAACACAGACACACACTTACACCAAGTAACAAAGACATAAACTGACACAAATTAACAAAGACAGACACTGATACCCAGTAGCACAGACACACACTTACACCAAGTAACAAAGACATACACTGACACCAAGTAACAAAGACATACACTTACACCAAGTAAAAAAGACATACACTGACACCAAGTAACAAAGACATACACTGATACCCAGTAACACAGACACACACTTACACCAAGTAACAAAGACATACACTGACACCCAGTAACAAAGACATACACTGACACCCAGTAACAAAGACATACACTGATACCAAGTCACAATGACATACACTGATACCCAGTAACACAGACACACACTGAAACCCAGTAACAAAGACATACACTGATATCAAGTCACAAAGACATACACTGATACCCAGTAACACAGACACACACTGACACCAAGTAACAAAGACATACACTGACACCAAGTAACAACGACATACACTTACACCAAGTAACAAAGACAGACAATTACACCAAGTAACAAAGACATACACTTACTCCAAGTATTTTGACTGACGCTGACACCAAGTAACAAAGACATACACTGATACCCAGTGACACAGACACACACTTACACCAAGTAACAAAGACATACACTGACACCAAGTCACAAAGACACAAACTGACACCCAGTAACAAAGACAAACACCGACACCAAGTCACAAAGACATACACTGATACCCAGTCACACAGACACACACTTCCACCAAGTAACACAGACATACACTGACACCAAGTAACAAAGACATACACTGATAACCAGTAACACTGACACACACTTGCACCAAGTAACAAAGACAGACACTGATACCCAGTAACACAGACACACACTTACACCAAGTAACAAAGAGAAACACTGATACCCAGTAACACAGACACACACTTACACCAAGTAACAAAGACATACACTTACACCAAGTAACAAAGACAGACAATTACACCAAGTAACAAAGACATACACTTACTCCAAGTATTTTGACTGACGCTGACACCAAGTAACAAAGACATACACTGATACCCAGTGACACAGACACACATTTACACCAAGTAACAAAGACATACACTGACACCAAGTCACAAAGACACAAACTGACACCCAGTAACAAAGACATACACCGACACCAAGTCACAAAGACATACACTGATACCCAGTCACACAGACACACACTTCCACCAAGTAACACAGACATACACTGACACCAAGTAACAAAGACATACACTGATAACCAGTAACACTGACACACACTTGCACCAAGTAACAAAGACAGACACTGATACCCAGTAACACAGACACACAACTACACCAAGTAACACAGACATACACTGACACCAAGTAACAAAGACATACACTGATACCCAGGAACACAGACACACACTTACACCAAGTAACACAGACACACACTGATACCCAGTAACACAGACACGCACTTACACCAAGTAACACAGACATCAATGACACCAAGTAACAAAGACATGCACTGATACCCAGTAACAAAGACACACACTTACACCAAGTAAAAAAGACAGACACTGACACCCAGTAACACAGACACACACTTACACCAAGTAACAAAGACATACACTGACACCCAGTAACAAAGACATACACTGACACCCAGTAACACAGACACACAAGCACACCAAGTAACAAATACACACACTTACACCAAGTAACAAAGACAAACACTGATACCCAGTAACACAGACACACAATTACACCAAGTAACAAAGACATACATTGACACCATGTAACACAAACAAACACACACTGACACCCAGTAACACAGCGAAACACTAATAAACAGAAACAAAGACATACACTGTCACCAAGTAACACAGACACACACTTACACCCAGTAACAAAGACATACACTGACACCAAGTAACAAAGACATACAATTACACCAAGTAACGAAGACAGACACTGATACCCAGTAACACAGACACACACTTACACCACGTAACACAGACATACACTGACACCAAGTAACAAAGACATACACTGATACCCAGGAACACAGACACACACTTACACGAAGTAACACAGACACACACTTACACCAAGTAACAAAGACATACACTGATACCCAGGAACACAGACACACACTTACACCAAGTAACACAGACACACACTTACACCAAGTAACAAAGACATACACTTACACCACCTAACACAGACATACACTGACACCAAGTAACAAAGACATACAATTACACCAAGTAACAAAGACACACAATTACACCAAGTAACAAAGACAGACACAGATACCCAGTAACACAGACACACACTTACACCAAGTAACAAAGACATACACTGACACCAAGTAACACAAACAAACACACACTGACACCCAGTAACACAGAGAAGCACTAATAAACAGTAACAAAGACATACACTGACACCAAGTAACACAGACACACACTTACACCCAGTAACAAAGACATACACTGACACCAAGTCACAAATACATACACTGATACCAATTCACAAAGGCATACACTGATACCCAGTAACACAGACACACACTGACACCAAGTAACAAAGAAATACACTGACACCAAGTAACAAAGACATACACTTACACCAAGTATTTTGACACACTGACACCAAGTAACAAAGACATACACTGATACACAGTAACACAGACACACACTTACACCAAGTAACAAAGACATACACTGACACAAATTAACAAAGACATACACTGATACCCAGTAGCACAGACACACACTTACACCAAGTAACAAAGACATACGCTGACACCAAGTAACAAAGACATACACTTACACCAAGTAAAAAAGACATACACTGACACCAAGTAACAAAGACATACACTGATACCCAGTAACACAGACACACACTTACACCAAGTAACAAAGACATACACTGACACCCAGTAACAAAGACATACACTGACACCCAGTAACAAAGACATACACTGATACCAAGTCACAATGACATACACTGATACCCAGTAACACAGACACACACTGAAATCCAGTAACAAAGACATACACTGATATCAAGTCACAAAGACATACACTGATTCCCAGTAACACAGACACACACTGACACCAAGTAACAAAGACATACACTGACACCAAGTAACAACGACATACACTTACACCAAGTAACAAAGACAGACAATTACACCAAGTAACAAAGACATACACTTACTCCAAGTATTTTGACTGACGCTGACACCAAGTAACAAAGACATACACTGATACCCAGTGACACAGACACACACTTACACCAAGTAACAAAGACATACATTGACACCAAGTCACAAAGACACAAACTGACACCCAGTAACAAAGACAAACACCGACACCAAGTTTCAAAGACATACACTGATACCCAGTCACACAGACACACACTTCCACCAAGTAACACAGACATACACTGACACCAAGTAACAAAGACATACACTGATAACCAGTAACACTGACACACACTTGCACCAAGTAACAAAGACAGACACTGATACCCAGTAACACAGACACACAACTACACCAAGTAACACAGACATACACTGACACCAAGTAACAAAGACATACACTGATACCCAGGAACACATACACACACTTACACCAAGTAGCACAGACACAAACTGATACCCAGTAACACAGACACGCACTTACACCAAGTAACACAGACATCAATGACACCAAGTAACAAAGACATGCACTGATACCCAGTAACAAAGACACACACTTACACCAAGTAAAAAAGACAGACACTGACACCCAGTAACACAGACACACACTTACACCAAGTAACAAAGACATACACTGACACCCAGTAACAAAGACATACACTGACACCCAGTAAGACAGACACACAAGCACACCAAGTAACAAATACACACACTTACACCAAGTAACAAAGACAAACACTGATACCCAGTAACACAGACACACAATTACACCAAGTAACAAAGACATACATTGACACCATGTAACACAAACAAACACACACTGACACCCAGTAACACAGCGAAACACTAATAAACAGAAACAAAGACATACACTGTCACCAAGTAACACAGACACACACTTACACCCAGTAACAAAGACATACACTGACACCAAGTAACAAAGACATACAATTACACCAAGTAACGAAGACAGACACTGATACCCAGTAACACAGACACACACTTACACCACGTAACACAGACATACACTGACACCAAGTAACAAAGACATACACTGATACCCAGGAACACAGACACACACTTACACGAAGTAACACAGACACACACTTACACCAAGTAACAAAGACATACACTGATACCCAGGAACACAGACACACACTTACACCAAGTAACACAGACACACACTTACACCAAGTAACAAAGACATACACTTACACCACCTAACACAGACATACACTGACACCAAGTAACAAAGACATACAATTACACCAAGTAACAAAGACACACAATTACACCAAGTAACAAAGACAGACACTGATACCCAGTAACACAGACACACACTTACACCAAGTAACAAAGACATACACTGACACCAAGTAACACAAACAAACACACACTGACACCCAGTAACACAGAGAAGCACTAATAAACAGTAACAAAGACATACACTGACACCAAGTAACACAGACACACACTTACACCCAGTAACAAAGACATACACTGACACCAAGTCACAAATACATACACTGATACCAATTAACAAAGGCATACACTGATACCCAGTAACACAGACACACACTGACACCAAGTAACAAAGAAATACACTGACACCAAGTAACAAAGACATACACTTACACCAAGTATTTTGACAAACTGACACCAAGTAACAAAGACATACACTGATACACAGTAACACAGACACACACTTACACCAAGTAACAAAGACATACACTGACACAAATTAACAAAGACAGACACTGATACCCAGTAGCACAGACACACACTTACACCAAGTAACAAAGACATACACTGACACCAAGTAACAAAGACATACACTTACACCAAGTAAAAAAGACATACACTGACACCAAGTAACAAAGACATACACTGATACCCAGTAACACAGACACACACTTACACCAAGTAACAAAGACATACACTGACACCCAGTAACAAAGACATACACTGACACCCAGTAACAAAGACATACACTGATACCAAGTCACAATGACATACACTGATACCCAGTAACACAGACACACACTGAAATCCAGTAACAAAGACATACACTGATATCAAGTCACAAAGACATACACTGATTCCCAGTAACACAGACACACACTGACACCAAGTAACAAAGACATACACTGACACCAAGTAACAACGACATACACTTACACCAAGTAACAAAGACAGACAATTACACCAAGTAACAAAGACATACACTTACTCCAAGTATTTTGACTGACGCTGACACCAAGTAACAAAGACATACACTGATACCCAGTGACACAGACACACACTTACACCAAGTAACAAAGACATACACTGACACCAAGTCACAAAGACACAAACTGACACCCAGTAACAAAGACAAACACCGACACCAAGTTTCAAAGACATACACTGATACCCAGTCACACAGACACACACTTCCACCAAGTAACACAGACATACACTGACACCAAGTAACAAAGACATACACTGATAACCAGTAACACTGACACACACTTGCACCAAGTAACAAAGACAGACACTGATACCCAGTAACACAGACACACAACTACACCAAGTAACACAGACATACACTGACACCAAGTAACAAAGACATACACTGATACCCAGGAACACAGACACACACTTACACCAAGTAGCACAGACACACACTGATACCCAGTAACACAGACACGCACTTACACCAAGTAACACAGACATCAATGACACCAAGTAACAAAGACATGCACTGATACCCAGTAACAAAGACACACACTTACACCAAGTAAAAAAGACAGACACTGACACCCAGTAACACAGACACACACTTACACCAAGTAACAAAGACATACACTGACACCCAGTAACAAAGACATACACTGACACCCAGTAACACAGACACACAAGCACACCAAGTAACAAATACACACACTTACACCAAGTAACAAAGACATACACTGATACCCAGTAACACAGCCACACACTTACACCAAGTAACAAAGACAAACACTGATACCCAGTAACACAGACACACACTTACACCAAGTAACAAAGACATACATTGACACCATGTAACACAAACAAACACACACTGACACCCAGTAACGCAGCGAAACAGTAATAAACAGAAACAAAGACATACACTGTCACCAAGTAACACAGACACACACTTACACCCAGTAACAAAGACATACACTGACACCAAGTAACAAAGACATACAATTACACCAAGTAACGAAGACAGACACTGATACCCAGTAACACAGACACACACTTACACCACGTAACACAGCCATACACTGACACCAAGTAACAAAGACATACACTGATACCCAGGAACACAGACACACACTTACACGAAGTAACACAGACACACACTTACACCAAGTAACAAAGACATACACTGATACCCAGGAACACAGACACACACTTACACCAAGTAACACAGACACACACTTACACCAAGTAACAAAGACATACACTTACACCAGCTAACACAGACATACACTGACACCAAGTAACAAAGACATACAATTACACCAAGTAACAAAGACACACAATTACACCAAGTAACAAAGACAGACACTGATACCCAGTAACACAGACACACACTTACACCAAGTAACAAAGACATACACTGACACCAAGTAACACAAACAAACACACACTGACACCCAGTAACACAGAGAAGCACTAATAAACAGTAACAAAGACATACACTGACACCAAGTAACACAGACACACACTTACACCCAGTAACAAAGACATACACTGACACCAAGTCACAAATACATACACTGATACCAATTCACAAAGGCATACACTGATACCCAGTAACACAGACACACACTGACACCAAGTAACAAAGCCATACACTGACACCAAGTAACAAAGACATCCACTTACACCAAGTATTTTGACACACACTTACACCAAGTAACAAAGACATACACTGACACAAATTAACAAAGACAGACACTGATACCCAGTAGCACAGACACACACTTGCACCAAGTTTCAAAGACATACACTGACACCAAGTAACAAAGACATACACTTACACCAAGTAAAAAAGACATACACTGACACCAAGTAACAAAGACATGCACTGATACCCAGTAACACAGACACACACTTACACCAAGTAACAAAGACATACACTGGCACCCAGTAACAAAGACATACACTGACACCCAGTAACAAAGACATACACTGATACCAAGTCACAATGACATACACTGATACCCAGTAACACAGACACACACTGAAACCCAGTAACAAAGACATACACTGATATCAAGTCACAAAGACATACACTGATACCCAGTAACACAGACACACACTGACACCAAGTAACAAAGGCATACACTGACACCAAGTAACAACGACATACACTTACACCAAGTAACAAAGACAGACAATTACACCAAGTAACAAAGCCATACACTTATACCAAGTATTTTGACTGACGCTGACACCAAGTAACAAAGACATGCACTGATACCCAGTGACACAGACACACACTTACACCAAGTAACAAAGACATACACTGACACCAAGTCACAAAGACACCAAATGACACCCAGTAACAAAGACATACACCGACACCAAGTCACAAAGACATACACTGATACCCAGTCACACAGACACACACTTACACCAAGTAACACAGACATACACTGACACCAAGTAACAACGACATACACTGATACCCAGTAACACTGACACACACTTACACCAAGTAACAAAGACAGACACTGATACCCAGTAACACAGACACACACTTACACCAAGTAACACAGACATACACTGACACCAGGTAACAAAGACATACACTGATACCCAGGAACACAGACACACACTTACACCAAGTAACACAGACACACACTTACACCAAGTAACAAAGACATAAACTTACACCAAGTAACACAGACATACACTGACACCAAGTAACAAAGACATACAATTACACCAAGTAACAAAGACACACACTTACACCAAGTAACAAAGACAAACACTGATACCCAGTAACACAGACACAGACTTGCACCAAGTAACAAAGACATACATTGACACCATGTAACACAAACAAACACACACTGACACCCAGTAACACAGCGAAACACTAATAAACTGTAACAAAGACATACACTGACACCAAGTAACACAGACACACACTTACACCCAGTAACAAAGACATACACTGATACCCAGTAACACAGACACACACTTACACCAAGTAACAAAGACAGACACTGATACCCAGTAACACAGACACACACTTACAACAAGTAACAAAGACATACACTGACACCCAGTAACAAAGACATACACTGACACCCAGTAACACAGACACACACTTACACCAAGTAACACAGACACACACTTACACCCAGTAACAAAGACATACACTGATACCCAGTAACGCAGACACACACTTACACCAAGTAACAAAGACAGACACTGATACCCAGTAACACAGACACACACTTACAACAAGTAACAAAGACATACACTGACACCCAGTAACAAAGACATACACTGACACCCAGTAACACAGACACACACTTACACCAAGTAACACAGACACACACTTACACCAAGTAACAAAGACAGACAATTACACCAAGTAACAAAGACATACACTTACACCAAGTATTTTGACTGACGCTGACACGAAGTAACAAAGACATACACTGATACCCAGTGACACAGACACACACTTACACCAAGTAACAAAGACATACACTGACACCAAGTCACAAAGACACCAACTGACACCCAGTAACAAAGACATACACCGACACCAAGTCACAAAGACATACAATGATACCCAGTCACACAGACACACACTTACACCAAGTAACACAGACATACACTGACACCAAGTAACAAAGACATACACTGATACCCAGTAACACTGACACACACTTACACCAAGTAACAAAGACAGACACTGATACCCAGTAACACAGACACACACTTACACCAAGTAACACAGACATACACTGACACCAGGTAACAAAGACATACACTGATACCCAGGAACACAGACACACACTTACACCAAGTAACACAGACACACACTTACACCAAGTAACAAAGACATACACTTACACCAAGTAACACAGACATACACTGACACCAAGTAACAAAGACATACTATTACACCAAGTCACAAAGCCACACACTTACACCAAGTAACAAAGACAAACACTGATACCCAGTAACACAGACACACACTTGCACCAAGTAACAAAGACATACATTGACACCATGTAACACAAACAAACACACACTGACACCCAGTAACACAGTGAAACACTAATAAACAGTAACAAAGACATACACTGACACCAAGTAACACAGACACACACTTACACCCAGTAACAAAGACATACACTGATACCCAGTAACACAGACACACACTTACACCAAGTAACAAAGACAGACACTGATACACAGAAACACGGACACACACTTACACCAAGTAACAAAGACATACACTGACACCCAGTAACAAAGACATACACTGACACCCAGTAACAAAGACGTACACTGATACCAAGTCACAATGACATACACTGATACCCAGTAACACAGACACACACTGAAACCCTGTAACAAAGACATACACTGATATCAAGTCACAAAGACATACACTGATAACCAGTAACACAGACACACACTGACACCAAGTAACAACGACATACACTTACACCAAGTAACAAAGACAGACAATTACACCAAGTAACAAAGACAGACACTTACACCAAGTATTTTGACTGACGCTGACACCAAGTAACAAAGACATGCACTGATACCCAGTGACACAGACACACACTTACACCAAGTAACAAAGACATACACTGACACCAAGTCACAAAGACACCAAATGACACCCAGTAACAAAGACATACACCGACACCAAGTCACAAAGACATACACTGATACCCAGTCACACAGACACACACTTACACCAAGTAACACAGACATACACTGACACCAAGTAACAAAGACATACACTGATACCCAGTAACACTGACACACACTTACACCAAGTAACAAAGACAGACACTGATACCCAGTAACACAGACACACACTTACACCAAGTAACACAGACATACACTGACACCAGGTAACAAAGACATACACTGATACCCAGGAACACAGACACACACTTACACCAAGTAACACAGACACACACTTACACCAAGTAACAAAGACATACACTTACACCAAGTAACACAGACATACACTGACACCAAGTAACAAAGACATACAATTACACCAAGTAACAAAGACACACACTTACACCAAGTAACAAAGACAAACACTGATACCCAGTAACACAGACACACACTTGCACCAAGTAACAAAGACATACATTGACACCATGTAACACAAGCAAACACACACTGACACCCAGTAACACAGCGAAACACTAATAAACAGTAACAAAGACATACACTGACACCAAGTAACACAGACACATACTTACACCCAGTAACAAAGACATACACTGATACCCAGTAACACAGACACACAATTACACCAAGTAACAAAGACAGACACTGATACCCAGTAACACAGACACACACTTACAACAAGTAACAAAGACATACACTGACACCCAGTAACAAAGACATACACTGACACCCAGTAACACAGACACACACTTACACCAAGTAACACAGACACACACTTACACCCAGTAACAAAGACATACACTGATACCCAGTAACACAGACACACACTTACACCAAGTAACAAAGACAGACACTGATACCCAGTAACACAGACACACACTTACAACAAGTAACAAAGATATACACTGACACCCAGTAACAAAGACATACACTGACACCCAGTAACACAGACACACACTTACACCAAGTAACACAGACACACACTTACACCAAGTAACAAAGACAGACAATTACACCAAGTAACAAAGACATACACTTACTCCAAGTATTTTGACTGACGCTGACACCAAGTAACAAAGACATACACTGATACCCAGTAACACAGACACACACTTACACCAAGTAACAAAGACATACACTGACACCAAGTCACAAAGACACCAACTGACACCCAGTAACAAAGACATACACCGACACCAAGTCACAAAGACATACACTGATACCCAGTCACACAGACACACACTTACACCAAGTAACACAGACATACACTGACACCAAGTAACAAAGACATACACTGATACCCAGTAACACTGACACACACTTACACCAAGTAACAAAGACAGACACTGATACCCAGTAACACAGACACACACTTACACCAAGTAACACAGACATACACTGACACCAGGTAACAAAGACATTCACTGATACCCAGGAACACAGACACACACTTACACCAAGTAACACAGACACACACTTACACCAAGTAACAAAGACAGACACTGATACCCAGTAACAAAGACATACACTTACACCAAGTAACACAGACATACACTGACACCAAGTAACAAAGACATACTATTACACCAAGTAACAAAGCCACACACTTACACCAAGTAACAAAGACAAACACTGATACCCAGTAACACAGACACACACTTGCACCAAGTAACAAAGACATACATTGACACCATGTAACACAAACAAACACACACTGACACCCAGTAACACAGCGAAACACTAATAAACAGTAACAAAGACATACACTGACACCAAGTAACACAGACACACACTTACACCCAGTAACAAAGACATACACTGATACCCAGTAACACAGACACACACTTACACCAAGTAACAAAGACAGACACTGATACCCAGTAACACGGACACACACTTACAACAAGTAACAAAGACATACACTGACACCCAGTAACAAAGACATACACTGACACCCAGTAACACAGACACACACTTACACCAAGTAACACAGACATACACTGACACCAAGTAACATAGACATACACTGATACCCAGGAACACAAACACACACTTACACCAAGTAACACAGACACACACTTACACCAAGTAACAATGACATACACTTACACCACCTAACACAGACATACACTGACACCAAGTCACAAAGACATACACTGATACCAAGTAACAAAGACATACACTGACACCAAGTAACAAAGACATACACTTACACCAAGTAACAAAGACAGACAATTACACCAAGTAACAAAGACATACACTTACTCCAAGTATTTTGACTGACGCTGACACCAAGTAACAAAGACATACACTGATACCCAGTGACACAGACACACACTTACACCAAGTAACAAAGACATACACTGACACCAAGTCACAAAGACACAAACTGACACCCAGTAACAAAGACATACACCGACACCAAGTCACAAAGACATACACTGATACCCAGTCACACAGACACACACTTACACCAAGTAACACAGACATACACTGACACCAAGTAACAAAGACATACACTGATAACCAGTAACACAGACACACAACTACACCAAGTAACACAGACATACACTGACACCAAGTAACAAAGACATACACTGATACCCAGGAACACAGACACACACTTACACCAAGTAACACAGATACACACTGATACCCAGTAACACATACACGCACTTACACCAAGTAACACAGACATACAATGACACCAAGTAACAAAGACATGCACTGATATCCAGTAACAAAGACACACACTTACACCAAGGAAAAAAGACAGACACTGACACCCAGTAACACAGACACACACTTACACCAAGTAACAAAGACATACACTGACACCCAGTAACAAAGAAATACACTGACACCCAGAAACAGAGACACACAAGCACACCAAGTAACAAATACACACACTTACACCAAGTAACAAAGACATACACTGATACCCAGTAACACAGACACACACTTACACCAAGTAACAAAGACAAACACTGATACCCAGTAACACAGACACACACTTACACCAAGTAACAAAGACATACATTGACACCATGTAACACAAACAAACACACACTGACACCCAGTAACACAGCGAAACACTAATAAACAGTAACAAAGACATACACTGACACCAAGTAACACAGACACACACTTATACCCAGTAACAAAGACATACACTGATACCCAGTAACACAGACACACACTTACACCAAGTAACAAAGACAGACACTGATACCCAGTAACACAGACACACACGTACACCACGTAACACAGGCATACACTGACACCAAGTAACAAAGACATACACTGGTACCCAGGAACACAGACATACACTTACACCAAGTAACACAGACACACACTTACACCAAGTAACAAAGACATACACTTACACCACCTAACACAGACATACACTGACACCAAGTAACAAAGACATACAATTACACCAAGTAACAAAGACACACACTTACACCAAGTAACAAAGACAGACACTGATACCCAGTAACACAGACACACACTTACACCAAGTATCAAAGACATACACTGACACCAAGTAACACAAACAAACACACACTGACACCCAGTAACACAGAGAAACACTAATAAACAGAAACAAAGACATACACTGACACCAAGTAACACAGACACACACTTACACCCAGTAACAAAGACATACACTGACACCAAGTCACAAAGACATACACTGATACCAAGTAACAAAGACATACACTGACACCAAGTAACAAAGACATACACTTACACCAAGTATTTTGACTGACGCTGACACCAAGTAACAAAGACATACACTGATACCCAGTGACACAGACACACACTTACACCAAGTAACAAAGACATACACTGACAACAAATCACAAAGACACAAACTGACACCCAGTAACAAAGACATACACCGACACCAAGTCACAAAGACATACACTGATACCCAGTCACACAGACACACACTTACACCAAGTAACACAGACATACACTGACACCAAGTAACAAAGACATACACTGATAACCAGTAACACTGACACACACTTACACCAAGTAACAAAGACAGACACTGATACCCAGTAACACAGACACACAATTACACCAAGTAACACAGACATACACTGACACCAAGTAACAAAGACATACACTGATACCCAGGAACACAGACACACACTTACACAAAGTAACACAGACACACACTTACACCAAGTAACAAAGACACACACTTACACCAAGTAACACAGACATACACTGACACCAAGTAACAAAGACATACAATTACACCAAGTAACAAAGACACACACTTACACCAAGTAACAAAGACAAACACTGATACCCAGTAAAACAGACACACACTTACACCAATTAACAAAGACATACATTGACACCATGTAACACGAACAAACACACACTGACACCCAGTAACACAGCGAAACACTAATAAACAGTAACAAAGTCATAAACTGACACCAAGTAACACAGACACAGACTTACACCCAGTAACAAAGACATACACTGACACCAAGTCACAAAGACATACACTGATACCAAGTCACAAAGACATACACTGATACCCAGTAACACAGACACACACTGACACCCAGTCACAAAGACACACACTGACACCAAGTAACAAACACATACACTTACACCAAGTAACAAAGACAGACAATTACACCAAGTAACAAAGACATACACCTACACCAAGTATTTTGACATACACTGATACCCAGTAACACAGACACACACTTACACCAAGTAACAAAGACATACACTGACAACAAGTCACAAAGACACACACGGACACCCAGTAACAAAGACATAAACTGACACCAAGTAACAAAGACATAGACTGATACCCAGTAACACAGACACACACTTACACCAAGTAACACAGACATACACTGACACCCAGTAACACAGACACACACTTACACCAAGTAACAAAGACATACACTGACACCAAGTCACAAAGACATACACTGATACCAAATCACAAAGACAGACACTGATGCCCAGTAACACAGACACACACTGACACCAAGTAACAAAGACATACACTGACACCAAGTAACAAAGACATACACCTACACCAAGTAACAAAGACACACACTTACACCAAGTAACACAGACATACACTGACACCAAGTAACAAAGACAGACAATTACACCAAGTAACAAAGACATACACTTACAGCAAGTATTTTGACATACACTGACACCAAGTCACAAAGACACACACTGACACCCAGTAACAAAGACATACACTGACACCATGTCACAAAGACATACACTGATACCCAGTAACACAGTCACACACTTACACCAAGTAACACAGACATACACTGACACCAAGTAACAAAGACATGCACTGATACCCAGTAACACAGACACACTCTTACACCAAGTAACAAAGACAGACACTGATACCCAGTAACACAGACACAGACTTACACCAAGTAAAAAAGACAGACACTGATTCCCAGTAACACAGACACACACTTACACCAAGTAACAAAGACAAACACTGATACCCAGTAACACAGACACACACTTACACCAAGTAACAAAGACATACACTGACACCATGTAACACAAACAAACACGCACATACATGCAGTAACACAGCGAAACACTAATAAACAGTAACAAAGACATACACTGACACCAAGTAACACAGACACACACTTACACCCAGTAACAAAGACATACACTGACACCAAGTCACAAAGACATACACTGATACCAAGTCACAAAACATACACTGATACCCCGTAACACAGACACACACTGACACCAAGTAGCAAAGACATACACTGACACCAAGTAACAAAGACAGACAATTACACCAAGTAACAAAGACATACACCTACACCAAGTATTTTGACATACACTGACACCAAGTAACAAAGACATACACTGATACCCAGTAACACAGACACACACTTACACCAAGTAACAAAGACATACACAGACAACAAGTCACAAAGACACACACTGACACCCAGTAACAAAGACATAAACTGATACCAAGTCACAAAGACATAAACTGATGCCCAGTAACACAGACACACACTTACACCAAGTAACACAGACATACACTGACACCCAGTAACACAGACACACACTTACACCAAGTAACAAAGACATACACTGACACCAAGTCACAAAGACATACACTGATACCAAGTCACAAAGACATACACTGATGCCCAGTAACACAGACACACACTGACACCAAGTAACAAAGACATACACTGACACCAAGTAACAAAGACATACACTTACATCAAGTAACAAAGACACACACTTACACCAAGTATCACAGACATACACTGACACCAAGTAACAAAGACAGACAATTACACCAAGTAACAAAGGCACACACTTACACCAAGTAACAAAGACATACACTGACACCTAGTAACAAAGACACACACTTACACCAAGTAAAAAAGACATACACTGACACCAAGTAACAAAGACATACACTGATACCCAGGAACACAGACACACACTTACACCAAGTACCAAAGAAATACACTGACACCCAATAACAAAGACATACACTGACACCCAGTAACAAAGACACTCACTGATACCAAGTCACAAAGACATACACTGATACCCAGTAACACAGAAACACACTTACACCAAGTAACACAGACATACACTGACACCAAGTAACAAAGACATATCTGATACCCAGTAACACAGACACACACTTACACCAAGTAACAAAGACAGGCACTGATACCCAGTAACACAGACACACACGGACACCAAGTAACAAAGACACACACTTACACCAAGTAACACAGACACACACTGACACCCAGTAACACAAACAAACGCACTGACACCAAGTAACACAGACATGCACTGACACCAAGTAACAAAGACATACACTGATACCCAGTAACACAGGCACACAGTGGTGAGGGGGGAGGGGTTGCTCATTGGCGCCGTGCTTAGCACCGCAGCAACACAGCTCCAGGTACCCGGGTTCGATTCTGGGTACTGCCTGTTTGCAAGTTCTCCCTGTGTCTCCGTGGGTTTCCTCCGGGTGCTCCGGTTTCCTCCCACATGCCAAAGACATGCAGGTTGATAGGTTAATGGGCCATTATAAATTGCCCCTAGTATACGTAGGTGGTAGGGAAATATATAGGGACCGGTGGGGATGTGATCGGAATACGCGACTAGTGTAGGATTAGTATAAATGGGGTGTTGATGGTCGGCAGAGACGCGGTGGGCCGAAGGGCCTGTTTCAGTGCTGTATCTGTAAACTAAACTAAATACTGACACCTAGTGTCACAGACACACACTGACACGCAGTAACACAAACAAACACACACTGACACCCAGTAACACAGAGAAACACTGATACACAGTAACAAAGACAAACACTGACACCAAGTAACACAGACACACACTGACACCCAGTAAAAAAGACATACACTGACACCAAGTCACAAAGACCTACACTGATACCAAGTCACAAAGACATGCATTGATGCCCAGTAACAAAGACACACACTTGCACCAAGTAACACAGACATCCACTGACACCAAGTAACAAAGACAGACAATTACACCAAGTAACAAAGACATACACTGACACCAATTAACAAAGACATGCACTGATACCCAGTAACACAGACACACTCTTACACCAAGTAACAAAGACAGACACTGATACCCAGTAACACAGACACACACTTACACCAAGTAACAAAGACATGCACTGACACCCAGTAACAAAGACATACACTAACACCCAGTGACACTGACACACACGGACACCAAGTAACAAAGACATACACTGATACCAAGTCACAAAGACAGACACTGATGCCCAGTAACACAGACACACACTGACACCAAGTAACAAAGACATACACTGACACCAAGTAACAAAGACATACACCTACACCAAGTAACAAAGACACACACTTACACCAAGTAACACAGACATACACTGACACCAAGTAACAAAGACAGACAATTACACCAAGTAACAAAGACATACACTTACAGCAAGTATTTTGACATACACTGACACCAAGTCACAAAGACACACACTGACACCCAGTAACAAAGACATACACTGACACCATGTCACAAAGACATACACTGATACCCAGTAACACATTCACACACTTACACCAAATAACACAGACATACACTGACACCAAGTAACAAAGACATGCACTGATACCCAGTAACACAGACACACTCTTACACCAAGTAACAAAGACAGACACTGATACCCAGTAACACAGACACAGACTAACACCAAGTAAAAAAGACAGACACTGATTCCCAGTAACAAAGACACACACTTACACCAAGTAACAAAGACAAACACTGATACCCAGTAACACAGACAAACACTTACACCAAGTAACAAAGACATACACTGACACCATGTAACACAAACAAACACACACATACATGCAGTAACACAGCGAAACACTAATAAACAGTAACAAAGACATACACTGACACCAAGTAACACAGACACACACTTACACCCAGTAACAAAGACATACACTGACACCAAGTCACAAAGACATACACTGATACCAAGTCACAAAACATACACTGATACCCCGTAACACAGACACACACTGACACCAAGTAGCAAAGACATACACTGACACCAAGTAACAAAGACAGACAATTACACCAAGGAACAAAGACATACACCGACACCAAGTATTTTGACATACACTGACACCAAGTAACAAAGACATACACTGATACCCAGTAACACAGACACACACTTACACCAAGTAACAAAGACATACACTGACAACAAGTCACAAAGACACACACTGACACCCAGTAACAAAGACATAAACTGATACCAAGTCACAAAGACATAAACTGATGCCCAGTAACACAGACACACACTTACACCAAGTAACACAGACATACACTGACACCCAGTAACACAGACACAAACTTACACCAAGTAACAAAGACATACACTGACACCAAGTCACAAAGACATACACTGATACCAAGTCACAAAGACATACACTGATGCCCAGTAACACAGACACACACTGACACCAAGTAACAAAGACATACACTGACACCAAGTAACAAAGACATACACTTACATCAAGTAACAAAGACACACACTTACACCAAGTAACACAGACATACACTGACACCAAGTAACAAAGACAGACAATTACACCAAGTAACAAAGGCACACACTTACACCAAGTAACAAAGACATACACTGACACCTAGTAACAAAGACATACACTTACACCAAGTAAAAAAGACATACACTGACACCAAGTAACAAAGACATACACTGATACCCAGGAACACAGACACACACTTACACCAAGTAACAAAGAAATACACTGACACCCAATAACAAAGACATACACTGACACCCAGTAACAAAGACACTCACTGATACCAAGTCACAAAGACATACACTGATACCCAGTAACACAGAAACACACTTACACCAAGTAACACAGACATACACTGACACCAAGTAACAAAGACATATCTGATACCCAGTAACACAGACACACACTTACACCAAGTAACAAAGACAGGCACTGATACCCAGTAACACAGACACACACGGACACCAAGTAACAAAGACACACACTTACACCAAGTAACACAGACACACACTAACACCCAGTAACACAAACAAACGCACTGACACCAAGTAACACAGACATGCACTGACACCAAGTAACAAAGACATACACTGATACCCAGTAACACAGGCACACAGTGGTGAGGGGGGAGGGGTTGCTCATTGGCGCCGTGCTTAGCACCGCAGCAACACAGCTCCAGGTACCCGGGTTCGATTCTGGGTACTGCCTGTTTGCAAGTTCTCCCTGTGTCTCCGTGGGTTTCCTCCGGGTGCTCCGGTTTCCTCCCACATGCCAAAGACATGCAGGTTGATAGGTTAATGGGCCATTATAAATTGCCCCTAGTACACGTAGGTGGTAGGGAAATATATAGGGACCGGTGGGGATGTGATCGGAATACGCGACTAGTGTAGGATTAGTATAAATGGGGTGTTGATGGTCGGCAGAGACGCGGTGGGCCGAAGGGCCTGTTTCAGTGCTGTATCTGTAAACTAAACTAAATACTGACACCTAGTGTCACAGACACACACTGACACGCAGTAACACAAACAAACACACACTGACACCCAGTAACACAGAGAAACACTGATACACAGTAACAAAGACAAACACTGACACCAAGTAACACAGACACACACTGACACCCAGTAAAAAAGACATACACTGACACCAAGTCACAAAGACCTACACTGCTACCAAGTCACAAAGACATGCATTGATGCCCAGTAACAAAGACACACACTTGCACCAAGTAACACAGACATCCACTGACACCAAGTAACAAAGACAGACAATTACACCAAGTAACAAAGACATACACTGACACCAATTAACAAAGACATGCACTGATACCCAGTAACACAGACACACACTTACACCAAGTAACAAAGACAGACACTGATACACAGTAACACAGACACACACTTACACCAAGTAACAAAGACATGCACTGACACCCAGTAACAAAGACATACACTAACACCCAGTGACACTGACACACACGGACACCAAGTAACAAAGACACAGACTTACACCAAGTAACACAGACACACACTGACACCCAGTAACACAGAAGCACACACTTACACCAAGTAACAGACATACACTGACACCAAGTAACAAAGACATGCACTGATACCCAGTAACACAGACACACACTTACACCAAGTAACAAAGACAGACACTGATACCCAGTAACACAGACACACACGGACACCAAGTAACAAAGACACACACTTACACCAAGTAACACAGACACACACTGACACCCAGTGACACAAACAAACACACTGACACCAATTAACACAGACATACACTGACACTAAGTAACAAAGACACACACTGACACCAAGTACGAAGACATACACTGACACCAAGTAACAAAGACATACAATTACACCAAGTACCAAAGACACACACTTACACTAAGTAACAAAGACAGACACTGATACCCAGTAACACAGACACACACTTACACCAAGTAACAAAGACATACACTGACACCAAGTAACACAAACAAACACACACTGACACCCAGTAACAGAGAGAAACACTAATAAACAGTAACAAAGACATACACTGACACCCAGTAACACAGACACACACTTACACCCAGTAACAAAGACATACACTGACACCAAATCACAAAGACATACACTGATACCAAGTCACAAAGGCATACACTGATACCCAGTAACACAGACACACACTGACACCAAGTAACAAAGACATACACTGACACCAAGTAACAAAGACATACACTTACACCAAGTAACAAAGACATACATTACACCAAGTAACAAAGAAAGACAGTTACACCAAGGAACAAAGACATACACCTACACCAAGTATTTTGACATACACTGACACCAAGTAACAAAGACATACACTGATACCCAGTAACACAGACACACACTTACACCAAGTAACAAAGACATACACTGACACCAATTAACAAAGACATACACTGATACCCAGTAACACAGACACACTTACACCAAGTAACAAAGACATACACTGACACCAAGTAACAAAGACATACACTTACACCAAGTAAAAAAGACATACACTGACACCAAGTAACAAAGACATACACTGATACCCAGTAACACAGACACACACTTACACCAAGTAACAAAGACATACACTGACACCCAATAACAAAGACATACACTGACACCCAGGAACAAAGACACTCACTGATACCAAGTCACAAAGACATACACTGATACCCAGTAACACAGACACACACTTACACCAAGTAACACAGACATACACTGACACCAAGTAACAAAGACATACTCTGATACCCAGTAACACAGACACACACTTACACCAAGTAACAAAGACAGGCACTGATACCCAGTAACACAGACACACACTTACACCAAGTAACAATGACATACACTGACACGCAGTAACAAAGACATACAGTGACACCCAGTAACACAGACACACACGGACACCAGGTAACAAAGACACAGACTTACACCAATTAACACAGACATACACTGACACCCAGTAACACAGACACACACTTACACCCAGTAACAAAGACATACACTGACACCAAATCACAAAGACATACACTGACACCAAGTCACAAAGGCATACACTGATACCCAGTAACACAGACACACACTGACACCAAGTAACAAAGACATACACTGACACCAAGTAACAAAGACATACACTTACACCAAGTAACAAAGAAAGACAGTTACACCAAGGAACAAAGACATACACCTACACCAAGTATTTTGACATACACTGACACCAAGTAACAAAGACATACACTGATACCCAGTAACACAGACACACACTTACACCAAGTAACAAAGACATACACTGACACCAATTAACAAAGACATACACTGATACCCAGTAACACAGACACACACTTACACCAAGTAACAAAGACATACACTGACACCAAGTAACAAAGACATACACTTACACCAAGTAAAAAAGACATACACTGACACCAAGTAACAAAGGCATACACTGATACCCAGTAACACAGACACACACTTACACCAAGTAACAAAGACATACACTGACACCCAATAACAAAGACATACACTGACACCCAGGAACAAAGACACTCACTGATACCAAGTCACAAAGACATACACTGATACCCAGTAACACAGACACACACTTACACCAAGTAACACAGACATACACTGACACCAAGTAACAAAGACATACTCTGATACCCAGTAACACAGACACACACTTACACCAAGTAACAAAGACAGGCACTGATACCCAGTAACACAGACACACACTTACACCAAGTAACAATGACATACACTGACACGCAGTAACAAAGACATACAGTGACACCCAGTAACACAGACACACACGGACACCAGGTAACAAAGACACAGACTTACACCAATTAACACAGACACACACTGACACCCAGTAACACAGACACACACGGACATCAAGTAACAAAGACACACACTTACACCAAGTAACACAGCCATACACTGATACCCAGTAACACAGGCACACACTGGGTGGTGGGGGGGCACATTGGCGCAGTGGTTAGCACCGCATCATCAGAGCTCCAGGGACCCGAGTTCGATTCTGGGTACTGCCTGTGCGTAGTTTGCAAGTTCTCCCTCTGTCTGCGTGGGTTTCCTCCGGGTGCTCCGGTTTGCTCCCACATGCCAAAGACTTGCAGGTTGATCGGTTAATTGGCCATCATAAATTGCCCCTAGTGTAGGTAGGTGGTAGGGAGATATTCCGGGTTAGGTGGGGATGTGATAGGAATACGGGATTAGTGTAAAATGAGTACAAATGCGTGGTTGATGGCCGGCACAGACTCGGTGGGCCGAAGGGCCTGTTTAAGTGCTGTATCTCTAAATTAAACTAAATACCGACACCTAGTGTCACAGACACACACTGACACCCAGTACCACAAACAAACACACACTGACACCCAGTAACACAGAGAAACACTGATACACAGCAACAAAGACATACACTGATACACAGCAACAAAGACATGCACTGATACCCAGTAACACAAACAAACACACACTGACACCCAGCAACACAGAGAAACACTAATAAACAGTAACGCAGACACACACTGACACCCAGTAACACAGACACACACAAACACCAAGTAACACAGATAGACACTTACACCAAGTAACAAAGACATACACTGACACCCAGTAACAAAGGCATACACTGACACTCAGTAACACAGACACACACGGACACCAAGTAACAAAGACACACACTTACACGAAGTAACACAGACACACACTGACACCCAGTGACACAAACAAACACACTGACACCAAGTAACACAGACATACACTGACACTAAGTAACAAAGACACACACTGACACCAAGTACGAAGACATACACTTACACCAAGTAACACTGACATACACTGACACCAAGTAACAAAGACATACAATTACACCAAGTAACAAAGAAACACACTTACACCAAGTAACAAAGAAACACACTGATACCCAGTAACACAGACACACACTTACACCAAGTAACAAAGACATACACTGACACCAAGTAACACAAACAAACACACACTGACACCCAGTAACACAGAGAAACACTAATAAACAGTAACAAAGACATACACTGACACCAAGTAAACAGACACACACTTACACCCAGTAACAAAGACATACACTGACACCAAGTCACAAAGAGATACACTGATACCAAGTCACAAAGGCATACACTGATACCCAGTAACACAGACACACACTGACACCAAGTAATAAAGACATACACTGAAACCAAGTAACAAAGACATACACTTACACCAAGTAACAACGACAGACAGTTACACCAAGTAACAAAGACATACACCTACACCAAGTATTTTGACATACACTGACACCAAGTAACAAAGACATACACTGATACCCAGTAACACAGACACACACTTACACCAAGTAACAAAGACATACACTGACACCAATTAACAAAGACAGACACTGACACCAAGTACGAAGACATGCACTGACACCCAGTAACAAAGGCATACACTGACACCCAGTAACACAGAGAAACACTGATACACAGCAACAACGACATACACTGATACACATCAACAAAGACATGCACTGATACCCAGTAACACAAACAAACACACACTGAAACCCAGTAACACAGAGAAACACTGATACACAGTAACAAAGACATACACTGACACCAAGTAACACAGACACACACTGACACCCAGTGACACAGACACACACTAACACCAAGTAACACAGACAGACACTGACACCAAGTAACAAAGACATACACTGACACCCAGTAACAAAGTCATACACTGACACCCAGTAACACAGACACACACGGACACCAGGTAACAAAGACACAGACTTACACCAAGTAACACAGACACACACTGACACCCAGTAACACAGACACACACTTACACCAAGTAACACAGACATACATTGACACAGCCCTGTTTCACACCACTCAGGATAGGAAAGGGCTCTGATGAGGAGCCACCATGTTGAATTGTGCCTTTCATATTGTCATGGAATGAGGTGATGATACTTAGTAGCTTTGGTGGACATCCGATCTTTTCTAGTAGTCTGAAGAGACCACGTCTGCTGACGAGGTCAAAGGCTTTGGTGAGATCAATGAAAGCAATGTAGAGGGGCATCTGTTGTTCACGGCATTTCTCCTGTATCTGACGAAGGGAGAACAGCATGTCAATAGTCGATCTCTCTGCACGAAAGCCACACTGTGCCTCAGGGTAGACGCGCTCGGCCAGCTTCTGGAGCCTGTTCAGAGCGACTCGAGCAAAGACTTTCCCCACTATGCTGAGCAGGGAGATTCCACGGTAGTTGTTGCAGTCACCGCGGTCACCTTTGTTTTTATAGAGGGTGATGATGTTGGCATCGCGCATGTCCTGGGGTACTGCTCCCTCGTCCCAGCACAGGCATAGCAGTTCATGTAGTGCTGAGAGTATAGCAGGCTTGGCACTCTTGATTATTTCAGGGGTAATGCTGTCCTTCCCAGGGGCTTTTCCGCTGGCTAGGGAATCAATGGCATCACTGAGTTCCGATTTGGTTGGCTGTATGTCCAGCTCATCCATGACTGGTAGAGGCTGGGCTGCATTGAGGGCAGTCTCAGTGACAGCATTCTCCCTGGAGTACAGTTCTAGGTAGTGCTCAACCCAACGGTCCATCTGTTTGCGTTGGTCAGTGATTATGTCCCCCGATTTAGATTTGAGGGGGGTGATCTTCTTGATGGTTGGCCCAAGAGCTCTCTTCATGCCATCATACATTCCTCTGATGTTTCCGGTGTCTGAGGCCAGCTGAATATGACTGCATAGGTGCTGCCACACTTTTTGGGATTTTCTTCTCCCTGCTGCTTTCACATGCGTTCAAATCCTCTGAAGAAGGAATTTTCCTCCACACAAGATCAGGGGGCAGGTTGTTCAACCTTGCCCGTCTAAGAGCGAAGTCCAAAGTACGGAAAGTCCTCATCAGAGAACTCCTCTTTGCTGACGATGCTGCTTTAACATCTCACACTGAAGAATGCCTGCAGAGTCTCATCGACAGGTTTGCGTCTGCCTGCAATGAATTTGGCCTAACCATCAGCCTCAAGAAAACGAACATCATGGGGCAGGATGTCAGAAATGCTCCATCCATCAATATTGGCGACCACGCTCTGGAAGTGGTTCAAGAGTTCACCTACCTAGGCTCAACTATCACCAGTAACCTGTCTCTAGATGCAGAAATCAACAAGCGCATGGGTAAGGCTTCCACTGCTATGTTCAGACTGGCCAAGAGAGTGTGGGAAAATGGCGCACTGACACGGAACACAAAAGTCCGAGTGTATCAGGCCTGTGTCCTCAGTACCTTGCTCTACGGCAGCGAGGCCTGGACAACGTATGCCAGCCAAGAGCGGCGTCTCAATTCATTCCATCTTCGCTGCCTTCGGAGAATACTTGGCATCAGGTGGCAGGACTATATCTCCAACACAGAAGTCCTTGAAGCGGCCAACATCCCCAGCTTATACACACTACTGAGTCAGCGGCGCTTGAGATGGCTTGGCCATGTGAGCCGCATGGAAGATGGCAGGATCCCCAAAGACACATTGTACAGCGAGCTCGCCACTGGTATCAGACCCACCGGCCGTCCATGTCTCCGTTATAAAGACGTCTGCAAACGCGACATGAAATCGTGTGACATTGATCACAAGTCGTGGGAGTCAGTTGCCAGCATTCGCCAGAGCTGGCGGGCAGCCATAAAGACAGGGCTAAATTGTGGCGAGTCGAAGAGACTTAGTAGTTGGCAGGAAAAAAGACAGAGGCGCAAGGGGAGAGCCAACTGTGCAACAGCCCCAACAAACAAATTTCTCTGCAGCACCTGTGGAAGAGCCTGTCACTCCAGAATTGGCCTTTATAGCCACTCCAGGCGCTGCTTCACAAACCACTGACCACCTCCAGGCGCGTATCCATTGTCTCTCGAGATAAGGAGGCCCAAAAGAAGAAACATTGACACCAAGTAACAAAGACAGACACTGATACCCAGTAACACAAACACACATTTATACCAAGTAACAAAGACATACACTGACTCCCAGTAACAAAGACATACACTGACACCCAGTAACAAAGACATACACTTACACCAAGTAACAAAGACATACACTTACACTTGTGACTGCGTGGGTTTCCTCCGGGTGCTCCGGTTTCCTCACACATGCCAAAGACTTGCAGGTTGATAGGTTAATTGGCCATCATAAATTGCCCCTAGTATAGGTAGGTGGTAGGGAAATATATCGGGACAGTTGGGGATGTGATAGGAATACGGGATTAGTGTAGGATTAGTATAAATGGGTGGTTGATGGTCGGCACAGACTCGGTGGGCCGAAGGGCCTGTTAAAGAGCTGTATCTCTAAACTAAACTAAACACTGACACCCAGTGACACAAACACACACTGATACGCAGTAACACAGAGAAACACTAATAAACAGTAACAAAGACATACGCTGACACCAAGTCACAAACACATACACTGACACCAAGTAACAAAGACAGACACTTACACCAAGTAACAAAGACATACACTGATGCCCAGTAACACAGACACACCCTGACACCCAGTTAGAAACACACACTGACCCCCAGTAAAACAGACACGCACTGACCCCCAGTAACACAGACATACACTGACACCAAGTCACAAAGACATACACTGATACACAGACACACACTTACACCAAGTAACGCAGACATGCACTGACACCAAGTCACAAAGACACACACGGACACCCAGTCACAAAGACATACACTGACAGCAAGTCACAAAGACATACACTGATACACAGACACACACTTACACCAAGTAACACAGACATACACTGACACCAAGTAACAAAGACATACACTGAAAACCCAGTATCATAGACACACACTTGCACGAAGTAACAAAGACATACACTGACACCAAGTCACAAAGACACACACTGACACACAGTAACAAAGACATACACTGACACCAAGTAACAAAGACATACACTGATACCCAGTAACACAGACACACACTTACACCAAGTAACAAAGACATACACTGACACCCAATAACAAAGACATACACTGACACCCAGTAACAAAGACACTCACTGATACCAAGTCACAAAGACATACACTGATACCCAGTAACACAGACACACACTTACACCAAGTAACACAGACATACACTGACACCAAGTAACAAAGACATACTCTGATACCCAGTAACACAGACACACACTTACACCAAGTAACAAAGACAGGCACTGATACCCAGTAACACAGACACACACTGACACCAAGTAACAATGACATACACTGACACGCAGTAACAAAGACATACAGTGACACCCAGTAACACAGACACACACGGACACCAGGTAACAAAGACACAGACTTACACCAAGTAACACAGACACACACTGACACCCAGTAACACAGACACACACGGACACCAAGTAACAAAGACACACACTTACACCCAGTAACACAGACACACACTGACACCCAGTAACACAAATAAACACACTGACACCAACTAACAAAGACATACACTGATACCCAGTAACACAGGCACACACTGGGTGGTGGGGGGGCACATTGGCGCAGTGGTTAGCACCGCATCATCACAGCTCCAGGGACCCGAGTTCGATTCTGGGTACTGCCTGTGCGTAGTTTGCAAGTTCTCCCTGTGTCTGCGTGGGTTTCCTCCGGGTGCTCCGGTTTGCTCCCACATGCCAAAGACTTGCAGGTTGATCGGTTAATTGGCCATCATAAATTGCCCCTAGTGTAGGTAGGTGGTAGGGAGATATTCCGGGTTAGGTGGGGATGTGATAGGAATACGGGATTAGTGTAAAATGAGTACAAATGCGTGGTTGATGGCCGGCACAGACTCGGTGGGCCGAAGGGCCTGTTTAAGTGCTGTATCTCTAAATTAAACTAAATACAGACACCTAGTGTCACAGACACACACTGACACCCAGTACCACAAACAAACACACACTGACACCCAGTAACACAGAGAAACACTGACACACAGCAACAAAGACATACACTGATACACAGCAACAAAGACATGCACTGATACCCAGTAACACAAACAAACACACACTGACACCCAGTAACACAGAGAAACACTAATAAACAGTAACACAGACACACACTGACACCCAGTAACACAGACACACACTAACACCAAGTAACACAGACAGACACTTACACCAAGTAACAAAGACATACACTGACACCCAGTAACAAAGGCATACACTGACACTCAGTAACACAGACACACACGGACACCAAGTAACAAAGACACACACTTACACGAAGTAACACAGACACACACTGACACCCAGTGACACAAACAAACACACTGACACCAAGTAACACAGACATACACTGACACTAAGTAACAAAGACACACACTGACACCAAGTACGAAGACATACACTTACACCAAGTAACACTGAATACACTGACACCAAGTAACAAAGACATACAATTACACCAAGTAACAAAGACACACACTGATACCCAGTAACACAGACACACACTTACACCAAGTAACAAAGACATACACTGACACCAAGTAACACAAACAAACACACACTGAGACCCAGTAACACAGAGCAACACTAATAAACAGTAACAAAGACATACACTGACACCAAGTAACACAGACACACACTTACACCCAGTAACAAAGACATACACTGACACCAAGTCACAAAGACATACACTGATACCAAGTCACAAAGGCATACACTGATACCCAGTAACACAGACACACACTGACACCAAGTAACAAAGACATACACTGAAACCAAGTAACAAAGACATACACATACACCAAGTAACAACGACAGACAGTTACACCAAGTAACAAAGACATACACCTACACCAAGTATTTTGAATACACTGACACCAAGTAACAAAGACATACACTGATACCCAGTAACACAGACACACACTTACACCAAGTAACAAAGACATACACTGACACCAATTAACAAAGACAGACACTGACACCCAGTAACAAAGGCATACACTGACACCCAGTAACACAGAGAAACACTGATTCACAGCAACAAAGACATACACTGATACACAGCAACAAAGACATGCACTGATACCCAGTAACACAAACAAACACACACTGACACCCAGTAACACAGAGAAACACTGATACACAGTAACAAAGACATACACTGACACCAAGTAACACAGACACACACTGACACCCAGTAACACAGACACACACTAACACCAAGTAACACAGACAGACACTGACACCAAGTAACAAAGACATACACTGACACCCAGTAACAAAGGCATACACTGACACCCAGTAACACAGACACACACGGACACCAGGTAACAAAGACACAGACTTACACCAAGTAACACAGACACACACTGACACCCAGTAACACAGACACACACTTACACCAAGTAACACAGACATACATTGACACCAAGTAACAAAGACAGACACTGATACCCAGTAACACAGACACACATTTATACCAAGTAACAAAGACATACACTGACACCCAGTAACAAAGACATACACTGACACCCAGTAACAAAGACATACACTTACACCAAGTAACAAAGACATACACTGACACCCAGTAACAAAAACATACACTGATACCCAGTAACACAGGCACAGACTGGGGGGTGTGGGGGAGGGGGCACATTGGCGCAGTGGTTAGCACAGCAGCCTCACAGCTCCAGGGACCCGGGTTCGATTCTGGGTACTGCCTGCGCGGAGTTTGCAAGTTCTCCCTGTGTCTGCGTGGGTTTCCTCCGGGTGCTCCGGTTTCCTCACACATGCCAAAGACTTGCAGGTTGATAGGTTAATTGGCCATCATAAATTGCCCCTAGTATAGGTAGGTGGTAGGGAAATATATCGGGACAGTTGGGGATGTGATAGGAATACGGGATTAGTGTAGGATTTGTATAAATGGGTGGTTGATGGTCGGCACAGACTCGGTGGGCCGAAGGGCCTGTTAAAGTGCTGTATCTCTAAACTAAACTAAACACTGACACCCAGTGACACAAACAAACACACACTGACACGCAGTAACACAGAGAAACACTAATAAACAGTAACAAAGACATACGCTGACACCAAGTCACAAACACATACACTGACACCAAGTAACAAAGACATACACTTGCACCAAGTAACAAAGACATACATTGATGCCCAGTAACACAGACACACCCTGACACCCAGTTAGAAACACACACTGACCCCCAGTAAAACAGACACACACTGACCCCCAGTAACACAGACATACACTGACACCAAGTCACAAAGACATAAACTGATACACAGACACACACTTACACCAAGTAACGCAGACTTGCACTGACACCAAGTCACAAAGACACACACTGACACCCAGTCACAAAGACATACACTGACACCAAGTCACAAAGACATACACTGATACACAGACACACACTTACACCAAGTAACACAGACATACACTGACACCAAGTAACAAAGACATACACTGAAAACCCAGTATCATAGACACACACTTGCACCAAGTAACAAAGACATACACTGACACCAAGTCACAAAGACACACACTGACACACAGTAACAAAGACATATAATGACACCAAGTCACAAAGACATACACTGATACCCAGGAACACAGACACACACTGACACCCAGTAACAAAGAAAGACACTGATGCCAAGTCACAAAGACATACACTGATACCCAGTAACACAGACACACACTGACACCCAGTAACAAAGACATACACTGATACCAAGTCACAAAGTCATGCACTGATACCCAGTAACACAGACACACACTGACACCCAGTAACAAAGACATACACTGATACCAAGTCACAAAGACATTCACTGATACACAGTAACACAGACACACACTGACACCAAGTAACAAAGACATACTCTGACACCAAGTAACAAAGACACACACTGACACCCAGTCACAAATACATACACTGATACCAAGTCACAAAGACATACACTGATACCCAGTAACACAGACATACACAGTCACCAAGTAACAAAGACATACACTGACACCAAGTAACAAAGACAAGCACTTACACCAAGTAACAAGGACAGACAATTACACCAAGTAACAAAGACATACACTTACTCCAAGTATTTTGATATACACTGACACCAAGTAACAAAGACATACACTTACACCAAGTAACAAAGACACACACTTACACCAAGTAACACAGACATACACAGTCACCAAGTAACAAAGACATACACTGACACCGAGTCACAAAGACACACACTGACACCCAGTACAAAGACATACACTGACACCAAGTCACAAAGACATACACTGATACCCAGTAACACAGACACACACTAACACCAAGTAACTCAGACATACACTGACACCAAGTAACAAAGACATACACTGATACCCAGTAACACAGACACACACTTACACCAAGTAACAAAGACAGACACTGATACCCAGTAACACAGACACACACTTACACCAAGTAACAAAGACATACACTGACACCCAGTAACAAAGACATACACTGACACCCAGTAACACAGACACACACGGACACCAAGTAACAAATACACAGACTTACACCATTTAGCACAGACACACACTGACACCCAGTAACACAGACACACACTTACACCCATTAACACAGACACACACGGACACCAAGTAACAAAGACACACAATTACACCAAGTAACACAGACACACACCGACACCCAGTAACACAAACAAACACACTGACACCATGTAACACAGACATACACTGACACGAAGTAACAAAGACATACACTGATACCCAGTAACACAGACACACACTGACACCCAGTTAGAAACACACACTGACCCCCAGTAAAACAGACACACACTGACCCCCAGTAACACAGACATACACTGACACCAAGTCACAAAGACACACACTGACACCCAGTAACAAAGACATGCACTGACACCAAGGAACAAAGACATGCACTGATACCCAGTATCACAGACACACACTTGCCCCAAGTAGCAAAGACATACACTGACACCAAGTAACAAAGACATACACTTACACCAAGTAACAAAGACATTCACTGATACCCAGTAACACAGACACGCACTGACCCCCAGTAACACAGTCATACACTGATACCAAGTCACAAAGACACACACTGACACCCAGTAACAAAGACATACACTGACATCAAGTCACAAAGACATACACTGATACACAGACACACACTTACACCAAGTCACACAGACATACACTGACACCAAGTAAGAAAGACATACACTGATACCCAGAATCGCAGACACACACTGACACCCAGTAACACAGGGAAACACTGATACACAGTAACAAAGACATACACTGACACCAATTAACACAGACACACACTGACACCCAGTAACAAAGCCATACACTGACACCAAGCGACAAAGACATACACTGATACCAAAAAACAAAGACACACACTTACACCAAGTAACACAGACACACACTCACACCCAGTAACACAGATAAACACACTGATACCAAGTAACAAAGACATACACTGATACCCAGTATCACAGGCACACACTGGGGGGTGGGGGAGGGGGGCAGATTGGCGCAGTGGTTAGCACCGCAGCCTCACATTTCCAGGGACCCGGGTTTGATTCTGGGTACTGCTTGTGCGGAGTTTGCAAGTTCTCCTTGTGTCTGCGTGGGTTGCCTCCGGGTGCTCCGGTTTCCTCCCACATGCCAAAGACTTGCAGGTTGATAGGTTAATTGGCCATCATAAACTGCCCCCAGTATCGGTAGGTGGTAGGGAAATATATAGGGAGAGGTGGGGATGTGATAGGAATACGGGATTAGTGTAGGATTAGAATAAATGTGTGGTTGATGGTCGGCACAGACTCGGTGGGCCGAAGCGCCTGTTAAAGTGCTGTATCTCTAAACTAAACTAAATACTGACACCTAGTGTCAAAGATACACACTGACACCCAGTAACACAAACAAACACACACTGACACCCAGCAACACAGAGAACCACGTACAAATAGTAACAAAGACATACACTGATACCCAGTAACACAGACACGCACTGACCACCAGTAACACAGACATACACTGATACCAAGTCACAAAGACACACACTGATACCCAGTAACAAAGACATACACTGACAGCAAGTCACAAAGACATACACTGATACACAGACATACACTTACACCAAGTAACAAAGACATACACTGACACCAAGTCACAAAGACACACACTTACACCAAGTAACACAGACATACACTGGCACCCAGTAACAAAGACATACACTGATACCCAGGAACACAGACACACACCTACACCAAATCACAAAGACATACACTGATACCCAGTAACACAGACACACACTGACACCCAGTAACAAAGACATACACTGATACCAAGTCACAAAGACACACACTTACACCAAGTAACAAAGACACACACTGACACCCAGTAACACAAACAAACACACTGACACAAAGTAACACAGACATACACTGACAGCAAGTAACAAAAACATACACTGATACCCAGTAACACAGGCACAGACTGGGGGGTGTGGGGGAGGGGGCACATTGGCGCAGTGGTTAGCACAGCAGCCTCACAGCTCCAGGGACCCGGGTTCGATTCTGGGTACTGCCTGCGCGGAGTTTGCAAGTTCTCCCTGTGTCTGCGTGGGTTTCCTCCGGGTGCTCCGGTTTACTCCCACATGCCAAAGACTTGCAGGTTGATAGGTTAATTGGCCATCATAAATTGCCACTAGTATAGGGAGGTGGTAGGGAAATATATAGGGACAGGAATACGGGATTAATGTAGGATTAGTATAAATGGGTGGTTGATGGTCGGCACAGACTCGGTGGGACGGAGGGCCTGTTTAAGTGCTGTATCTCGAAATAAACTAAATACTGACACCTAGTGTCACAGATGCACACTGACACCCAGTAACACAAACAAACACACACTGACACCCAGTAACACAGAGAAACACTAATATACAGTAACAAAGACATACTCTGACACCAAGTAACAAAGACATACACTTTCACCATGTAACAAAGACACACACTTACACCAAGTAACAAAGACACACACTGATACCCAGTAACACAGACACGCACTGACCCCCAGTAACACAGGCATACACTGACACCAAGTAAGAAAGACATACACTGATACCCAGAATCACAGACACACACTGACACCCAGTAACACAGAGAAACACTGATACACAGTAACAAAGACATACACTGACACCAGGTCACAAAGACATACACTGATACCAAGTCACAAAGACATACACTGATGCCCAGTAACACAGACACACACTGACACCAAGTAACAAAGACATACACTGATACCCAGTAACACAGGCACACACTGTTGGGGGGGGGGGGGCACATTGGCGCAGTGGTTAGCACCGCAGCCTCACAGCTCCTGGGACCCGGGTTCGATTCTGGGTACTGCCTGTGCGGAGTTTGCAAGTTCTCCTTGTGTCTGCGTGGGTTGCCTCCCGGTGCTCCGGTTTCCTCCCACCTGCCAAAGAGTTGCAGGTTGATAGGTTAATTGGCCACCATAAATTGCCCCTAGTATAGGTAGGTGGTAGGGAAATATATAGGGATAGGTGGGGATGTGATAGGAATACGGGATTAGTGTAGGATTAGTATAAATGGGTTTTTGATGGTCGGCACAGACTCGGTGTGCCAATGGGCCTGTTTAAGTGCTGGATCTCGAATCTAAACTAAATACTGACACCTAGTGTCACAGACACACTCTGACACCCAGTAACACAAACAAACACACACTGAAACCCAGTAACACAGATACACACTGACACCCAGTAAAAGAGACATGCACTGACACCAAGTCACAAAGACATACACTGATACCTAGTCACAAAGACATACACTGATGCCCAGTAACACAGACACACAATGACACCAAGTAACAAAGACATACACTGACACCAAGTAACAAAGACATACACTTACACCAAGTAACAAAGACACACACTTACACCAAGTAACACAGACATACACTGACACCAAGTAACAAAGACAGACAATTACACCAAGTAACAAAGACATACACTTACACCAAGTATTTTGACATACACTGACACCAAGTAACAAAGACATACACTGATGCCAAGTAACACAGACACACACCTACACCAAGTAACACAGATATACAATGACACCAAGTAACAAAGACATGCACTGATACCTAGTAAAACAGTCACACACTTACACCAAGTAAAAAAGACAGACACTGATACCCAGTAACACAGACACACACTTACACCAAGTAACAAATACATACACTGACACCCAGTAACAAAGACATACACTGACAGCCAGTAACACAGACACACACGGACACCAAGTAACAAAGACACACACTTACTGCATGTAACAAAGACATACACTTACACCAAGTATTTTGACATACACTGACGCCAAGTCACAAAGACATAACAAAGACATGCACTGATACCCAGCAACACAGGCACACACTTACAGCAAGTAACAAAGACATACACTGACACAAGTCACAAAGAGACACACTGACACCAAGTCACAAAGACATACACTGACACGAAGTCACAAAGAGATGCACTGATACCCAGAAACACAGACACACACTTACACCAAGTAACTAAGACATACACTGACACAAGTCACAAAGAGACACACTGACACCCAGTAACAAAGACATACACTGACACAAGTCACAAAGAGACACACTGACACCCAGTAACAAAGACATACACTGACACGAAGTCACAAAGAGATGCACTGATACCCAGTAACACAGACACACACTTACACCAAGTAACAAAGACATACACTGACACCCAGTAACAAAGACATACACTTACACCAAGTAACACAGACACGCACTTACACCAAGTAACAAAGACATACACTGACACCCAGTAACACAGACATACACTGACACCAATTAACAAAGACACACACTTACACCAAGTATTTTGACATACACTGACACCATGTAACAAAGACATACGCTGATACCCAGTAACACAGACACACACTTACACCAAGTAAAAAAGACAGACACTGATACCCATTAACACAGACACACACAAACACCAAGTAACAAAGACATACACTGACACCCAGTAACAAAGACATACACTGATACCCAGGAACACAGACACACACTTACACCAAGTAAAAGAGACAGACACTGATACCCATTAACACAGACACACACTTACACCAAGTAACAAAGGCATACACTGACACCAAATAACAAAGACACACACTTACACCGAGTAACAAAGACACACACTGACACCCAGTAACACAAACAATCACACTGACACAAAGTAACACAGACATACACTGACAGCAAGTAACAAAAACATACACTGATACCCAGTAACACAGGCACACACTGGGGGGTAGGGGGGCACATTGGCGCAGTGGTTAGCACAGCAGCCTCACAGCTCCAGGGACCCGGGTTCGATTCTGGGTACTGCCTGTGCGGAGTTTGCAAGTTCTCCCTGTGTCTGCGTGGGTTTCCTCCCGGTGCTCCGGTTTCCTCCCACATGCCAAAGACATGCTGGTTGATAGGTTAATTGGCCATCATAAATTGCCCCTAGTATAGGTAGGTGGTAGGGAAATATATAGGGAAAGGTGGGGATGTGATAGGAATACGGGATTAGTGTAGGATGAGTAGAAATGGGTTATTGATGGTCGGCACAGACTCGGTGGGCCGAAGGGCCTGTTTAAGTGCTGTAACTCTAAACTAAACTAAATACTGACACCGAGTGTCACAGAGACACAATGATACCCAGTAACACAAACAAACACACACTGACACCCAGTAACACAGAGAAACACTGATACACAGTAACAAAGACATACAATGACACCAAGTAAGACAGACACACAGTGACACCCAGTAAAAAAGACATACACTGACACCAAGTCACAAAGGCATACACTGATACAAAGTCACAAAGACATACACTGATGCCCAGTAACACAGACACACACTGACACCAAGTAACAAAGACAGACACTGATACCCAGTAACACAGACACACACTTACACCAAGTAACACAGACATACACTGACACCCAGTAACACAAACAAACACACTGACACCAAGTAACGCAGACATACACTGACACCAAGTAACAAAGACATACACTTACACCAAGTAACAAAGACACACACTTACACCAAGTAACACAGACATGCACTGACACCAAGTAACAAAGACATACACTTACAGCAAGTATTTTGACATACACTTACAACAAGTAACAAAGACATACACTGATACCCAGAAACACAGACACACACTGACATCAAGTAACAAAGACATGCACTGATACCCAGTAACACAGACACATACTTACACCAAGTAAAAAAGACAGACACTGATACCCAGTAACACAGGCACACACTGTTGTGCGGGGGGTGGGGTGGGGGGGGGGGAGCACATTGGCGCAGTGGTTAGCACCGCAGCCTCACAGCTCCAGGGACGCGGGTTCGATTCTGGGTACTGCCTGTGCGGAGTTTGCAAGTTCTCCCTGTGTCTGCGTGGGTTTCCTCCGGGTGCTCCGGTTTCCTCCCACATAAAAAGACTTGCAGGTTGAAAGGTTAATGGGCCATTATAAATTGCCCCTATTATAGGGAGGTGGTAGAGAAATATATAGGGACCGGTGGGGATGCGATACGAATACGGCATTAGGGAAGGATTAGTATAAATGGGATGTTGATGGTCGGCACAGACTCGGTGGGCCGAAGGGCCTGTTTAAGTGCTGTATCTCGAAACTAAACTAAATACTGACCCCTAGTGTCACAGACACACACTGACACCCAGTAACAGAAACAAACACACACTGACACCCAGTAACACAGAGAAACACAGATACACAGTAACAAAGACATACACTGACAAAAAGTAACACAGACACACACTGACACCCAGTAAAAAAGGCATACACTGACAACAAGTCAAAAACAAATACACTGATACCAAATCACAAAGATAGATACTGATGCCCAGTAACAAAGACACACACTTACACCAAGTAACACAGACATACACTGACACCAAGTAACAAAGACAGACAATTACACCAAGTAACAAAGACATAGACTTACACCAAGTATTTAGACATACACTGACACCAAGTAACAAAGAGATACACTGATACCCAGTAACACAGACACACACTTACAGCAAGTAACAAATACATACAATGACAATAAGTCACAAAGACACACACTGACACCCAGTAACAAAGACATACACTGACACGAAGTCACAAAGACATACACTGATACCCAGTAACACAGACACACACTTCCACCAAGTAACACAGACATACACTGACACCAAGTAACAAAGAGATGCACTGATACCCAGTAACACAGACACACACTTACACCAAGTAACTAAGACATACACTGACACCCAAAAACACAGACACACACTTACACCAAGTAACAAAGACATACACTGACACTCAGTAACAAAGACATACACTTACACCAAGTAACACAGACACACACTTACACCAAGTAACAAAGACATACACTGACACCCAGTAACAAAGACATACACTGACACCCAGTAACAAAGACATACACTTACACCAAGTAACAAAGACACACACTTACACCAAGTAACACAGACAGGCACTGACACCAAGTAACAAAGACACACAATTACACCAAGTAACAAAGACATACACTTACACCAAGTATTTTCACATACACTGACACCATGTAACAAAGACATACACTGATACCCAGTAACACAGACACACACTTACACCAAGTAACAAAGACAGACACTGATACCCAGTAACACAGACACACACAAACACAAAGTAACAAAGACATACACTGACACCCAGTAACAAAGACATACACTGATACCCAAGTAACACAGCCACACACTTACACCAAGTAAAAAAGAGAGACACAGATACCCATTAACACAGACACACACTTACACCAAGTAACAAAGACATACACTGACACCAAGTAACAAAGACACACACTTACACCAAGTAACACAGACACACACTGACACCCAGTAACACAAACAAACACACTGACACCAAGTAACACAGACATACACTGACTGCAACTAACAAAGACATACACTGATACCCAGTAACACAGGCACACACTGCGGGGGGGGGGGGGGCGGGGGGGGGGTGGTGGAGGTGTGGCACATTGGCGCAGTGGTTAGCACCGCAGCCTCACAGCTCCAGGGACCCGGGTTCGATTCTGGGTACTGCCTGTGCGGAGTTTGCAAGTTCTCCCTGTGTCTGCGTGGGTTTCCTCCCGGTGTTCCGGTTTCCTCCCACATGCCAAAGACATGCTGGTTGATAGGTTAATTGGCCATCATAAATTGCCCCTAGTATAGGTAGGTGGTCGGGAAATATATAGCGATAGGTGGGGATGTGATAGGAATACGGGATTGGTGTAGGATTAGTATAAATGGGTGGTTGATGGTCGGCACAGACTCGGTGGGCCGAAGGGCCTGTTAAAGTGCTGCATCTCTAAACTAAACGAAATACTGATACCGAGTGTCACAGAGACACAATGATACCCAGTAACACAAACAAACACACACTGACTCCCAGTAACACAGAGAAACACTGATACACAGTAACAAAGACATGCACTGAGACCAAGTAAGACAGACACACACTGACACCCAGTAAAAAAGACATACACTGACACCAAGTCACAAAGGCATACACTGATACAAAGTCACAAAGACATACACTGATGCCCAGTAACACAGACACACACTGACACCAAGTAACAAAGACATACACTGACACCCAGTAACAAAGACATACACTTACACCAAGTAACACAGACACGCACTTACACCAAGTAACAAAGACATACACTGACACCCAGTAACACAGACATACACTGACACCAAGTAACAAAGACACACACTTACAACAAGTATTTTGACATACACTGACACCATGTAACAAAGACATACACTGATACCCAGTAACACAGACACACACTTACACCAAGTAAAAAAGACAGACACTGATACCCATTAACACAGACACACACAAACACCAAGTAACAAAGACATACACTGACACCCAGTAACAAAGACATACACTGATACCCAGGAACACAGACACACACTTACACCAAGTAAAAAAGACAGACACTGATACCCATTAACACAGACACACACTTACACCAAGTAACAAAGGCATACACTGACACCAAGTAACAAAGACACACACTTACACCAAGTAACAAAGACACACACTGACACCCAGTAACACAAACAATCACACTGACACAAAGTAACACAGACATACACTGACAGCAAGTAACAAAAACATACACTGATACCCAGTAACACAGGCACACACTGGGGGGTAGGGGGGCACATTGGCGCAGTGGTTAGCACAGCAGCCTCACAGCTCCAGGGACCCGGGTTCGATTCTGGGTACTGCCTGTGCGGAGTTTGCAAGTTCTCCCTGTGTCTGCGTGGGTTTCCTCCCGGTGCTCCGGTTTCCTCCCACATGCCAAAGACATGCTGGTTGATAGGTTAATTGGCCATCATAAATTGCCCCTAGTATTGGTAGGTGGTAGGGAAATATATAGGGACAGGAATACGGGATCAGTGTAGGATTAGGATTTGAATTGCTAATGTTGTCCCCTTGTTTAAGAAGGTTAGCAGGGATAATCCAGGTAATTATAGACCGGTGAGCCTGACGTCAGTGGTAGGGAAGCTGCTGGAGAAGATACTGAGGGATAGGATCTATTCCCATTTGGAAGAAAATGGGCTCATCAGTGATAGGCAACATGGTTTTGTGCAGGGAAGGTCATGTCTTACCAATTTAATAGAATTCTTTGAGGAAGTGACAAAGTTGATTGATGAGGGAAGGGCTGTCGATGTCATATTCATGGACTTCAGTAAGGCGTTTGATAAGGTTCCCCATGGCAGGCTGATGGAGAAAGTGAAGGCGCTTGGGGTCCAAGGATTACTAGCTAGATGGATAAAGAACTGGCTGGGCAACAGGAGACAGAGAGTAGCAGTCGAGGGGAGTTTCTCAAAATGGAGACGTGTTACCAGTGGTGTTCCACAGGGATCCGTGCTGGGACCACTGTTGTTTGTGATATACATTAATGATTTGGAGGAAACTATAGGTGGACTGATTAGCAAGTTTGCAGACGACACTAAGATTGGTGGAGTAGCAGATAGTGAAGGGGACTGTCAGAGAATACAGCAGAATAGAGATAGATTGGAGAGTTGGGCAGAGAAATGGCAGATGGAGTTCAATCAGGGCAAATGCGAGGTGATGCATTTTGGAAGATCCAATTCAAGAGTGAACTATACAGTAAATGGAAAAGTCCTGGGGAAAATTGATGTCCAGAGAGATTTGGGTGTTCAGGTCCACTGTTCCCTGAAGGTGGCAACGCAGGTAAATAGAGTGGTCAAGAAGGCATACGGCATGCTTTCCTTCATCGGACGGAGCATTGAGTACAAGAGTTGGCAGGTCATGTGACAGTTGTATAGAACTTTGGTTCGGCCACATTTGGAATACTGCGTACAGTTCTGGTCGCCACATTATCAAAAGGATGTGGATGCTTTGGAGAGGGTGCAGAGGAGTTTCACCAGGATGTTGCCTGGTATGGAGCGCGCTAGCTTTGAAGAGAGGTTGATTAGATTAGGATTATTTTCATTAATGGGTGGGCACTGAGGAAATGGCTTATTACCTGCACCAGATTCCACCCCCCCTCCCCCCTTTACCCCCCTTCCACCCCCCCCCCCACCCCCGTCCCCTTCCCTGCTCCACCCTCTCAGCGCACCCCCTCACAACCCCGTCCCAGCACTCCCCCCCCTCGCACCATCTTCACCCCGCACCCCCTTCCCCTGCACCCCCCCCACCCCCTCCCTCTACCCCTCCCCCTTGCATCCCCTCCTCCCACCGGCACCATCCTACACCTGTGTAGGGGCCCCAACAACCCCACTGCCTTGTGGGCGTCTCGGGAGAGACCAAGGCTAAGGGAGTAAACCCTAAAAGAAAATCCGGAGCGGAACCCCGTAGGCGGTCATGTGTCACCTTTGGCATGTTTCCGGCAGTTCCTGCAGCCATACTGGTGCCAAACGTCGTGTCCTGCACTCCTTTGGACCCCACCAGAAAGGCCGAGAGGGGGGTTTTGACGACTGGGCAACTCTCAACCTCCATAAAATTGCCCAGGCATGCGCCATGGAGAGGTCACTCCATAGTTGCCTCACAGCGACTAAAACAACACGGAAGGCAGCAGTTACGGGTTATAAGTCCAGATAAATTGGCGTAGAAACTGGGCGCCACGGGTTGCCTTTGTCGGTGGGAGAGGTCATTGCACCTCACTGGACAGCTACCGCCCGCCTCAAACCGGGCAGCCCCCGGTCAATAAGGTTCTGTCCCGCCACAGTCTGCCTGCTTCAATGGGTGCTTGGAGCTCAGGGTCATTGCCCGAAAGGTGGACTGATACACCGCACCAAACAACATGAAAAAAGGAAAGAAGGTACCAGCCCTTCGCTTTGCAAGCTGGAACGTCAGAACTATGTGTCCTGGCCTGTCGGAAGACCTTACACAAATCAACGATTCTCGGAAGACCGCCATCATTAACAACGAGCTCAGTAGACTCAATGTAGACATTGCAGCACTTCAGGAGACTCGCCTCCCCGCGAGTGGCTCTCTAGCAGAGCAAGACTGCACCTTCTTCTGGCAGGGCAGGGATCCTGAAGAACCATGACAGCATGGAGTGGGCTTCGCCATCAGAAACTCCTTGCTCAGCATGATAGAGCCTCCCTCAAATGGCTCGGAACGCATACTGTCCATCCGACTGCTCACCACATCTGGTCCAGTACACATACTCAGCATCTATGCTCCAACACTCTGCTCCGCACCTGAAGCTAAAGACCAGTTCTATGAACAACTCCATAACATCATTAGCAGCATCCCCAACACCGAACACCTATTCCTGCAGGGGGACTTTAATGCCAGGGTTGGGCCGACCATGACCCATGGCCCTCCTGCCTTGGGCGCTATGGCGTTGGAAGGATGAATGAGAACGGGCAGAGACTGCTTGAGTTGTGTACCTATCATAACCTCTGCATCACCAACTCGTTCTTTCACACTAAACCCTGTCACCAGGTTTCATGGAGGCACCCAAGATCACGTCGTTGGCACCAGCTAGACCTCATTGTCACAAGGCGAGCCGCCTTAAACAGTGTTCAAATCACACGCAGCTTCTACAGTGCGGACTGCGACACCGACCACTCCCTGGTGTGCAGCAAGGTTAGACTCAGACCAAATAAGTTGCATCATTCCAAGCAGAAGGGCCACCCGCGCATCAACACGAGCAGAATTTCTCCCCCACAGCTGTTACAAAAATTTCTAAATTCACTTGTAACAGCCCTTCAAAACACTCCCACAGGGGATGCTGAGACCAAGTGGGCCCACATCAGAGACGCCATCTATGAGTCAGCTTTGACCACCTACGGCAAAAGTGCGAAGAGAAATGCAGACTGGTTTCAATCTCATAATGAAGAGCTGGAACCTGTCATAGCCGCTAAGCGCACTGCACTTTTGAACTACAAGAAAGCCCCCAGCGATTTAACATCCGCAGCACTTAAAGCAGCCAGAAGTACTGCACAAAGAACAGCTAGGCGTTGCGCAAACGACTACTGGCAACACCTATGCAGTCATATTCAGCTGGCCTCAGACACCGGAAACATCAGAGGAATGTATGATGGCATGAAGAGAGCTCTTGGGCCAACCATCAGGAAGATCGCCCCTCTCATCTCTAAATCGGGGGACATAATCACTGACCAACGCAAACAGATGGACCGCTGGGTTGAACACTACCTAGAACTGTACTCCAGGGAGAATGCTGTCACTGAGACTGCCCTCAATGCAGCCCAGCCTCTACCAGTCATGGATGAGCTGGACATACAGCCAACCAAATCGGAACTCAGTGATGCCATTGATTCCCGAGCCAGCGGAAAAGCCCCTGGGAAGGACAGCATTACCCCTGAAATAATCAAGAGTGCCAAGCCTGCTATACTCTCAGCACTACATGAACTGCTGTGCCTGTGCTGGGACGAGGGAGCAGTACCCCAGGACATGCGCGATGCCAACATCATCACCCTCTATAAAAACAAAGGTGACCGCGGTGACTGCAACAACTACCGTGGAATCTCCCTGCTCAGCATAGTGGGGAAAGTCTTTGCTCGAGTCGCTCTGAACAGGCTCCAGAAGCTGGCCGAGCGTGTCTACCCTGAGGCACAGTGTGGCTTTCGTGCAGAGAGATCGACTATTGAAATGCTGTTCTCCCTTCGTCAGATACAGGAGAAATGCCGTGAACAACAGATGCCCCTCTACATTGCTTTCATTGATCTCACCAAAGCCTTTGACCTCGTCAGCAGACGTGGTCTCTTCAGACTACTAGAAAAGATCGGATGTCCACCAAAGCTACTAAGTATCATCACCCCATTCCATGACAATATGAAAGGCACAATTCAACATGGTGGCTCCTCATCAGAGCCCTTTCCTATCCTGAGTGGTGTGAAACAGGGCTGTGTTCTCGCACCCACACTTTTTGGGATTTTCTTCTCCCTGCTGCTTTCACATGCGTTCAAATCCTCTGAAGAAGGAATTTTCCTCCACACAAGATCAGGGGGCAGGTTGTTCAACCTTGCCCGTCCAAGAGCGAAGTCCAAAGTACGGAAAGTCCTCATCAGAGAACTCCTCTTTGCTGACGATGCTGCTTTAACATCTCACACTGAAGAATGCCTGCAGAGTCTCATCGACAGGTTTGCGTCTGCCTGCAATGAATTTGGCCTAACCATCAGCCTCAAGAAAACGAACATCATGGGGCAGGATGTCAGAAATGCTCCATCCATCAATATTGGCGACCACGCTCTGGAAGTGGTTCAAGAGTTCACCTACCTAGGCTCAACTATCACCAGTAACCTGTCTCTAGATGCAGAAATCAACAAGCGCATGGGTAAGGCTTCCACTGCTATGTCCAGACTGGCCAAGAGAGTGTGGGAAAATGGCGCACTGACACGGAACACAAAAGTCCGAGTGTATCAGGCCTGTGTCCTCAGTACCTTGCTCTACGGCAGCGAGGCCTGGACAACGTATGCCAGCCAAGAGCGACGTCTCAATTCATTCCATCTTCGCTGCCTTCGGAGAATACTTGGCATCAGGTGGCAGGACTACATCTCCAACACAGAAGTCCTTGAAGCGGCCAACACCCCCAGCTTATACACACTACTGAGTCAGCGGCGCTTGAGATGGCTTGGCCATGTGAGCCGCATGGAAGATGGCAGGATCCCCAAAGACACATTGTACAGCGAGCTCGCCACTGGTATCAGACCCACCGGCCGTCCATGTCTCCGTTATAAAGACGTCTGCAAACGCGACATGAAATCGTGTGACATTGATCACAAGTCGTGGGAGTCAGTTGCCAGCATTCGCCAGAGCTGGCGGGCAGCCATAAAGACAGGGCTAAATTGTGGCGAGTCGAAGAGACTTAGTAGTTGGCAGGAAAAAAGACAGAGGCGCAAGGGGAGAGCCAACTGTGCAACAGCCCCGACAAACAAATTTCTCTGCAGCACCTGTGGAAGAGCCTGTCACTCCAGAATTGGCCTTTATAGCCACTCCAGGCGCTGTTTCACAAACCACTGACCACCTCCAGGCGCGTATCCATTGTCTCTCGAGATAAGGAGGCCCAAAGAAGAAGAAGATTTTCATTAGAAAGACGGAGGTTGAGGGGGGACCTGATTGAGGTGTACAAAATCATGAGAGGTATAGACAGGGTGGACAGCAAGAGGCTTTTTCCCAGAGTGGGGGTTTCAATTACTGGAGAACACGAGTTCAAAGTGAAAGGGGAAATGTTTAGGGGGGATATGCGTGGAAAGTTCTTTACGCAGAGGGTGGTGGGCACCTGGAACGCGTTGCCAGCGGAGGTGGTAGATGCGGGCACGATGGAGTCTTTTAAGATGTATCTAGACAGATACATGAATGGGCAGGAAGAAAAGAGATACAGAAACTTAGAAAATAGGCGACATGTTTAGAGAGAGGATCTGGATCGGCGCAGCCTCGGAGGGCCGAAGGGCCTGTTCCTGTGCTGTAATTATCTTTGTTCTTTGTTCTAGTATAAATGGGTGGTTGATGGTCGGCACAGACTCGGTGGGCCGAAGGGCCTGTTTAAGTGCTGTATCTCTAAACTAAACTAAATACTGACACCTAGTGTCACAGATACACACTGCCACCCAGCAACACAAAAAAACACACACTGACACGCAGTAACACAGAGAAAAACTAATAAACAGTAACAAAGACATACAGTGACACCAAGTCACAAACATATCCACTTACACCAAGTAACAAAGACATACACTTACACCAAGTAACAAAGACATACACTGATACCCAGTAACACAGACACGCACTGACCCCCAGCAACGCAGACATACACTGACACCAAGTCACAAAGACACAGACTGACACCCAGCAACAAAGACATACACTGACATCAAGTCACAAATACATACACTGATACAAAGACACACACTTACACCAAGTAACACAGACATACACTGACACCAAGTAAGAAAGGCAGACACTGATACCCAGTATCACAGACACACACTTACACCAAGTAACAAAGACATACACTGACACCAAGTCACAAAGACACACACTTACACCAAGTAACAAAGACATACACTGATACCCAGGAACACACACACACACTGACACCCAGTAACAAAGACATACACTGATACCAAGTCACAAAGACATACACTGATACCCAGTAACACAGACACACACTGACACCCAGTAACAAAGACAAACACTGATACCAAGTCACAAACACATACACTGATACCCAGTACCACAGACACCCACTGACACTCAGTAACAAAGACATACACTGATACCAAGTCACAAAGACATACACTGACACCAAGTAACAAAGACATACACTTACAACAAGTAACAAAGACACACACTTACACCAAGTAACAAAGACATACACTTACACCAAGTATTTTGACATACACTGACACCAAGTAACAAAGACATACACTGATACCCATGAACACAAACATACACTGACACCCAGTCACACAGACACACACTTACACCAAGTAACAAAGACATACACTGAAACCACGTCACAAAGACACACACTGACACCCAGTAACAAAGACATACACTGACACCAATTAACAAAGACATACAGTGATACCCAGTAAAACAGACACACACTTACACCATGTAACAAAGACAGAGACTGATACCCAGTAACACAGACACACACTTACACCAAGTAACTAAGACATACACTGACACACAGTAACAAAGACATACACTGACACCCAGTAACACAGACACACACGGACACCAAGTAAGAAAGACAGACACTGATACCCAGTATCACAGACACACACTTACACCAAGTAACAAAGACATACACTGACACCAAGTCACAAAGACACACACTTACACCAAGTAACACAGACATACACTGATACCCAGGAACACAGACACACACTGACACGCAGTAACAAAGACATACACTGATACCAAGTCACAAAGACATACACTGATACCCAGTAACAAAGACATACACTGACACCAAGTCACAAAGACATACACTGATACCCAGTAACACAGACACACACTTACACCAAGTAACAAAGACATAAACTGAAACCAAGTCACAAAGACACACACTGACACCCAGTAACAAAGACATACACTGACACCAAGTCACAAAGACATACACTGATACCCAGTAACACAGACACACAATGACACCAAGTAACTCAGACATACACTGAAACCAAGTAACAAAGACATACACTGATACCCAGTAACACAGACACACACATACACCAAGTAACAAAGACAGAGACTGATACCCAGTAACACAGACACAACTTACACCAAGTAACAAAGGCATACACTGACACCCAGTAACAAAGACATGCACTGACACCCAGTAACACAGACACACAGGGACACCAAGTAACAAAGACACTGACTTACACCAAGTAACACAGACACACACTGACACCCAGTAACACAGACACACACATACACCCATTAACACAGACACACACGGACACCAAGTAACAAAGACACACACTGACACCAAGTAACACAGACACACACTGACACCCACTGACACAAACAAACACACTGACACCAAGTAACGCAGACATGCGCTGACACCAAGTAACAAAGACATACACTGATACCCAGTAACACAGGCACACGTTTGGGGGGAGGGGGGACACATTGTCGCAGTGGTTAGCACCGCAGTCTCACAGCTCCAGGGACCCGGGTTCGATTCTGGGTACTGCCTCTGCGGAGTTTGCAAGTTCTCCCTGTGTCCGCGTGGGTTTCCTCCTGGTGCTCCGGTTTCCTCCCACATGCCAAAGACTTGCAGGTTGATAGGTTAATTGGCCATCATAAATTGCCCCTAGTATAGGTAGGTGGTAGGGAAATATATAGGGACAGGTGGGGATGTGATAGGAATACGGGATTAGTGTAGGATTAGTATAAATGGGTGGTTGATGGTCGGCACAGACTCGGTGGGCCGAAGGGACTGTTAAAGTGCTGTATCTCTAAACTAAACTAAATACTGACACCTAGTGTCAGAGATACACACTGACACCCAGTAACACAAACTAACACACACTGACTCCCAGTAAAACAGAGAAAAACTAATAAACAGTAACAAAGACATACACTGACACCAAGTCACAAACACATACACTGACACCAAGTAACAAAGACATACACTGAATGCCAGTAACACAGACACGCGCTGACCCCCAGTAACACAGACATACACTGATACCAAGTCCCAAAGACACACACTGACACCCAGTAACAAAGACATACACTGACATCAAGTCACAAAGACATACACTGATACACAGACACACACTTACACCAAGAAACACATACATACACTGACACCAAGTAAGAAAGACATACACTGATACCCAGTATCACAGACACACACTTACACCAAGTAACAAAGACATACACTGACACCAAGTCACAAAGACACACACTTACACCAAGTAACACAGACATACACTGATACCCAGGAACACAGACACACACTGACACCGAGTAACAAAGACATACACTGATACCAAGTCACAAAGACACACACTGATACCCAGTAACACAGACACACACTGACACCCAGTAACAAAGACATACACTGATACCAAGTCACAAAGACATACATTGATACCCAGTAACACAGACACACACTGACAGCCAGTAACAAAGTCATACACTGACATCAAGTCACAAAGACATACACTGATACACAGACACACACTTACACCAAGTAACATAGACATCAACTGACACCAAGTAACAAAGACATAAACTGATACCCAGTAACACAGGCACACGTTGGGTGGGGGCACATTGGCGCAGTGGTTAGCACCGCAGCCTCACAGCTCCAGGGAACAGGGTTCGATTCTGAGTACTGCCTGTGCGGAGTTTGCAAGTTCTCCCTGTGTCTGCGTGGGTTTCCTCCGGGTGCTCCGGTTTCCTCCCACATGCCAAAGACTTGCAGGTTGATTGGTTAATTGGCCAACATAAATTGCCCCTAGTATAGGTAGGTGGTAGGGAAATATATAGGGACAGGAATACGGGATTAGTGTAGGATTAGTATAAATGGGTGGTTGATGGTCGGCACAGACTCGGTGGGCCGAAGGGCCTGTTTTCGTGCCATATCTCTAAACTAAATACTGACACCTAGTGTCACAGATACACACTGACACCCAGTAACACAGAGAAACACGAATAAACAGTAACAAAGACATACAATGACACCAAGTCACAAACACATACACTGACACCAAGTAACAAAGACATACACTGATACCAAGTAACACAGACACACACTTACATCAAGTAACAAAGACAGACAATGACACCAAGTAACAAAGACATACACTGATACCAGTAACACAGACACACACTGACACCAAGTAACAAAGACATACACTGACACAAAGTAACAAAGACATACAATGACACCAAGTCACAAACACATACACTGACACCAAGTAACAAAGACATACACTTACATCAAGTAACAAAGACATACACTGATACCCAGTAACACAGACACGCACTGACCCCCAGTAACACAGATATACACTGATACCAAGTCACAAAGACACACACTGACACCCAGTAACAAAGACATACACTGACATCAAGTCACAAAGACATACACTGATACACAGACACACGCTTACACCAAGTAACACAGACATACACTGACACCAAGTAAGAAAGACTTACACTGATACCCAGCATCACAGACACACACTGACACCCAGTAACAAAGACTTACACTGATACCAAGTCACAAAGACATACACTCATACCCAGTAACACAGACACACACTGACACCCAGTAACAAAGACAGACACTGATACCAAGTCACAAAGACATACACTGATACCCAGTAACACAGACACACACTGACACCCAGTAACAAAGACATACACTGATACCAAGTGACAAAGACATACACTGATACCCAGTAACACAGACACACACTGACACTCAGTCACAAAGACATACACTGATACCAAGTCACAAAGACATACACTGACACCATGTAACAAAGACATACATTCAGTGCAGCAGCTTTTTCGGGAGCAGCGTGTGAGCGAGTGAGCAGCTGGGAAAGTCAGTTTGAAAGTACATTTAATTTCCTTTTGTTTTTCGGCGGAGGCCAGGGGGCTGCTGGGTAAGTAAAACACTATATATTTGGGCGGTTTAAAATAACTTTCCTTTCAGTGCAGCAGCTTTTTCGGGAGCAGCGTGTGAGCGAGTGAGCAGCTTGGAAAGTCAGTTTGAAAGTACATTTAATTTCCTTTTGTTTTTCGGCGGAGGCCAGGGGGCTGCGGGGTAAGTAAAACACTATATATTTGGGCGGTTTAAAATAACTTTCCTTTCAGTGCAGCAGCTTTTTCGGGAGCAGCGTGTGAGCGAGTGAGCAGCTGGGAAAGTCAGTTTGAAAGTACATTTAATTTCCTTTTGTTTTTCGGCGGAGGCCAGGGGGCTGCTGGGTAAGTAAAACACTATATATTTGGGCGGTTTAAAATAACTTTCCTTTCAGTGCAGCAGCTTTTTCGGGAGCAGCGTGTGAGCGAGTGAGCAGCTGGGAAAGTCAGTTTGAAAGTACATTTAATTTCCTTTTGTTTTTCGGCGGAGGCCAGGGGGCTGCTGGGTAAGTAAAACATTATATATTTGGGCGGTTTAAAATAACTTTCCTTTCAGTGCAGCAGCTTTTTCGGGAGCAGCGTGTGAGCGAGTGAGCAGCTGGGAAAGTCAGTTTGAAAGTACATTTAATTTCCTTTTGTTTTTCAGCGGAGGCCAGGGGGCTACTGGGTAAGTAAAACACTATATATTTGGGCGGTTTAAAATAACTTTCCTTTCAGTGCAGCAGCTTTTTCGGGAGCAGCGTGTGAGCGAGTGAGCAGCTGGGAAAGTCAGTTTGAAAGTACATTTAATTTCCTTTTGTTTTTCGGCGGAGGCCAGGGGGCTGCTGGGTAAGTAAAACACTATATATTTGGGCGGTTTAAAATAACTTTCCTTTCAGTGCAGCAGCTTTTTCGGGAGCAGCGTGTGAGCGAGTGAGCAGCTGGGAAAGTCAGTTTGAAAGTACATTTAATTTCCTTTTGTTTTTCGGCGGAGGCCAGGGGGCTGCTGGGTAAGTAAAACATTATATATTTGGGCGGTTTAAAATAACTTTCCTTTCAGTGCAGCAGCTTTTTCGGGAGCAGCGTGTGAGCGAGTGAGCAGCTGGGAAAGTCAGTTTGAAAGTACATTTAATTTCCTTTTGTTTTTCAGCGGAGGCCAGGGGGCTACTGGGTAAGTAAAACACTATATATTTGGGCGGTTTAAAATAACTTTCCTTTCAGTGCAGCAGCTTTTTCGGGAGCAGCGTGTGAGCGAGTGAGCAGCTGGGAAAGTCAGTTTGAAAGTACATTTAATTTCCTTTTGTTTTTCGGCGGAGGCCAGGGGGCTGCTGGGTAAGTAAAACACTATATATTTGGGCGGTTTAAAATAACTTTCCTTTCAGTGCAGCAGCTTTTTCGGGAGCAGCGTGTGAGCGAGTGAGCAGCTGGGAAAGTCAGTTTGAAAGTACATTTAATTTCCTTTTGTTTTTCGGCGGAGGCCAGGGGGCTGCTGGGTAAGTAAAACACTATATATTTGGGCGGTTTAAAATAACTTTCCTTTCAGTGCAGCAGCTTTTTCGGGAGCAGCGTGTGAGCGAGTGAGCAGCTGGGAAAGTCAGTTTGAAAGTACATTTAATTTCCTTTTGTTTTTCGGCGGAGGCCAGGGGGCTGCTGGGTAAGTAAAACACTATATATTTGGGCGGTTTCTGAACCCGAGACACCACACTTGTAGTGTCTCCCACCCGCCCTCCTCCTCTAACCAAAAAAAAAAAGGACTCGGTGGGGTGTTTATAAGGTAAGACTTTTTCGATTTCTCTGGTTTTATTGTGATTGGTAAAAACTTTTCGTTCCTTTTTCATTTAACTAAGTTTAAACTTAAGATTATAAATGGCAGGAGATCTCAGACCCGTATCATGCTCCTCTTGCTCAATGTGGGAGCTCAGGGACATGGCTGATGACCCTGACTCCTTCACGTGCAGGAAGTGTGTCCAGCTGCAGCTCTTGTTAGACCGCATGACGGCTCTCGAGCTGCGGATGGACTCACTTTGGAGCATGCGCGATGCTGAGGAGGTTGTGGATAGCACGTTTAGTGAATTGGTCACACCGCAGATTAAGATTGCTGAGGGAGAAAGGGAATGGGTGACCAAAAGGCAGAGAAAGAGCAGGAAGGCAGCGCAGGAGTCCCCTGCGGTCATCTCCCTCCAAAACAAGTATACCGTTTTGGATACTGTTGAGGGAGATGGCTCACCAGGGGAAGGCAGCAGTAGCCAGGTCCATAGCACCGTGGCTGGCTCTGCTGCTCAGAAGGGCGGGAAAAAGAGTGGAAGGGCTTTAGTCGTAGGGGATTCGATTGTAAGGGGAGTAGATAGGCGGTTCTGTGGTCGAAAACGAGGCTCCCGAATGGTATGTTGCCTCCCAGGTGCACGGGTCAGGGATGTCTCAGATCGGCTGCAGAACATTCTAAAGGGGGAGGGTGAACAGCCAGTTGTCATTGTGCACATAGGCACTAATGATATAGGTAAAAAACGGGATGAGGTCCTACAAGCTGAGTTTAGGGAGTTAGGAGCCAAGTTAAAAAGTAGGACCTCAGAGGTAGTAATCTCAGGATTACTACCAGTGCCACGTGATAGTCAGAGTAAAAATGAAAGAATAGTCAGGATGAATGCGTGGCTTGAGAGATGGTGCAGGAAGGAGGGGTTCAGATTTTTGGGACATTGGGACCGGTTCTGGGGGAGGTGGGACTATTACAAATTGGACGGTCTACACCTGGGCCGGACTGGAACCAATGTCCTTGGAGGTGCTTTTGCTAACGCTGTTGGGGAAGGTTTAAACTAATGTGGCAGGGGGATGGGAACCAATTGAGGTCAGTTGACAGTGAGGAGGTAGTAACAAAAGCCTGTAAGAAACTAGAAAATGAAGTCAGTGTGACTAAGGGGAAGAGCAGGCAGGGAGCAGATGATGAATATAAAGGGACTGGTGGTCTGAGGTGCATTTATTTTAATGCAAGAAGTGTAGTTGGTAAGGCAGATGAACTTAGGGCTTGGATTAGTACCTGGGAGTATGATGTTATTGCTATTACTGAGACTTGGTTGAGGGAAGGGCATGATTGGCAACTAAATATCCCAGGATATCGATGCTTCAGGCGGGATAGAGAGGGAGGTAAAAGGGGTGGAGGAGTTGCATTACTGGTCAAAGAGGATATCACAGCTGTGCTGAAGGAGGGCACTATGGAGGACTCGAGCAGTGAGGCAATATGGACAGAACTCAGAAATAGGAAGGGTGCGGTAACAATGTTGGGGCTGTACTACAGGCCTCCCAACAGCGAGCGTGAGATAGAGGTACAAATATGTAAACAGATTATGGAAAGATGTAGGAGCAACAGGGTGGTGGTGATAGGAGATTTTAATTTTCCCAACATTGACTGGGATTCGCTTAATGTTAGAGGTCTAGATGGATCAGAATTTGTAAGGAGCATCCAGGAGGGTTTTCTAGAGCAGTATGTAAATAGTCCAACTCGGGAAGGGGCCATACTGGACGTGGTGTTGGGGAATGAGCCCGGCCAGGTTGTTGAAGTTTCAGTAGGGGACTACTTTGGGAATAGTGATCACAATTCCGTAAGCTTTAAAATACTCATGGACAAAGACGAGAGTGGTCCTAAAGGAAGAGTGCTAAATTGGGGGAAGGCCAACTATATTCGGCAGGAGCTGGGAAATGTAGATTGGGAGCAGCTGTTTGAAGGTAAATCCACATGTGATATGTGGGAGGCTTTTAAAGAGAGGTTGATTAGCGTGCAGGAGAGACATGTTCCTGTGAAAATGAGGGATAGAAATGGCAAGATTAGAGAACCATGGATGACAGGTGAAATTGTGAGACTAGCTAAGAGGAAAAAGGAAGCATACATAAGGTCTAGGAGGCTGAAGAAAGACGAAGCTTTGAAAGAATATCGGGAATGTAGGACCAATCTGAAACGAGGAATTAAGACGGCTAAAAGGGGTCATGAAATATCTTTAGCAAACAGGGTTAAGGAAAATCCCAAAGCCTTTTATTCATATATAAGGAGAAAGAGGGTAACTTGAGAAAGGATTGGCCCACTAAAGGACAAAGGAGGAATGTTATGCTTGGACTCAGAGAAAATGGGTGAGATTCTAAACGAGTACTTTGCATCGGTATTCACCGAGGAGAGGGACATGACGGATGTTGAGGTTAGGAACAGATGTTTGATTACTCTAGGTCAAGTCGGCATAAGGAGGGAGGAAGTGTTGGGTATTCTAAAGGGCATTAAGGTGGACAAGTCCCCAGGTCCGGATGGGATCTATCCCAGGTTACTGAGGGAAGCGAGAGAGGAAATAGCTGGGGCCTTAACAGATATCTTTGCAGCATCCTTAAACACGGGTGAGGTCCCGGAGGACTGGAGAATTGCTAATGTTGTCCCCTTGTTTAAGAAGGGTAGCAGGGATAATCCAGGTAATTATAGACCGGTGAGCCTGACGTCAGTGGTAGGGAAGCTGCTGGAGAAGATACTGAGGGATAGGATCTATTCCCATTTAGAAGAAAATGGGCTTATCAGTGATAGGCAACAAGGTTTTGTGCAGGGAAGGTCATGTCTTACCAACTTAATAGAATTCTTTGAGGAAGTGACAAAGTTGATTGATGTGGGAAGGGCTGTAGATGTCATATACATGGACTTCAGTAAGGCGTTTGATAAGGTTCCCCATGGTAGGCTGATGGAGAACGTGAAGTCGCATGGGGTCCAGGGTGTACTAGTTAGATGGATAAAGAACTGGCTGGGCAACAGGAGACAGAGAATAGCAGTAGAAGGGAGTTTCTCAAAATGGAGACGTGTGACCAGTGGTGTTCCACAGTGATCCGTGCTGGGACCACTGTTGTTTGTGATATACATAAATGATTTGGAGGAAAGTATAGGTGGTCTGATCAGCAAGTTTGCAGACGACACTAAGATTGGTGGAGCAGCAGATAGTGAAGGGGACTGTCAGAGAATACAGCAGAATATAGATAGATTGGAGAGTTGGGCAGAGAAATGGCAGATGGAGTTCAATCAGGGCAAATGCGAGGTGATGCATTTTGGAAGATCCAATTCAAGAGTGAACTATACAGTAAATGGAAAAGTCCTGGGGAAAATTGATGTCCAGAGAGATTTGGGTGTTCAGGTCCACTGTTCCCTGAAGGTGGCAACGCAGGTAAATAGAGTGGTCAAGAAGGCATACGGCATGCTTTCCTTCATCGGACGGGGCATTGAGTACAAGAGTTGGCAGGTCATGTGACAGTTGTATAGGACTTTGGTTCGGCCACATTTGGAATACTGCGTACAGTTCTGGTCGCCACATTATCAAAAGGATGTGGATGCTTTGGAAAGGGTGCAGAGGAGGTTCACCAGGATGTTGCCTGGTATGGAGGGCGCTAGCTATGAAGAGAGGTTGAGTAGATTAGGATTATTTTCATTAGAAAGACGGAGGTTGAGGGGGGACCTGATTGAGGTGTACAAAATCATGAGAGGTATAGACAGGGTGGATAGCAAGAAGCCTTTTCCCAGAGTGGGGGTTTCAATTACTAGAGGACACGAGTTCAAAGTGAAAGGGGAAAAGTTTAGGGGGGGATATGCGTGGAAAGTTCTTTACGCAGAGTGTGGTGGGTACCTGGAACGCATTGCCAGCGGAGGTGGTAGATGCGGGCACGATGGAGTCTTTTAAGATGTATCTAGACAGATACATGAATGGGCAGGAAAAAAAGAGATACAGAAGCTTAGAAAATAGGCGACATGTTTAGAGAGAGGATCTGGATCGGCGCAGGCTTGGAGGGCCGAAGGGCCTGTTCCTGTGCTGGAGTGATCTTTGTTCTTTGTTCTTTGTTCTTTTTACACTTACAACAAGTAACAAAGACACACACTTACACCAAGTAACAAAGACAAACACTTACACCAAGTATTTTGACATACACTGACACCAAGTAACAAAGACATACACTGACACCAAGTAACAAAGACATGCACTTACACCAAGTAACAAAGGCAGACAATTACACCAAGTAACAAAGACATACACTTACACCAAGTATGTTGACATACGCTGACACCAAGTAACAAAGACATACACTGATACCCATTAACACAACCATACACTGATACCCAGTAACACAGACACACACTTACACCAAGTTTCAAAGACATACACTGAAACCAAGTCACAAAGACACACACTGACACCCAGTAACAAAGACATACACTGACACCAAGTCACAAAGACATACACTGATACCCAGGAACACAGACACACACTGACATCCAGTAACAAAGACATACACTGATACCAAGTCACAAAGAAATACACTGATACCCAGTAACAAAGACACACACTTACACCAAGTCACACAGACATACACTGTCACCAAGTAAGAAAGACATACACTGATACCAAGAAACAAAGACATGCACTTACACCAAGTAACAAAGGCAGACAATTACACCAAGTAACAAAGAATACACTTACACCAAGTATGTTGACATACGCTGACACCAAGTAACAAAGACATACACTGATACCCATTAACACAAACATACACTGATACCCAGTAACACAGACACACAATGACACCAAGTAACTCAGACATACACTGACACCAAGTAACAAAGACATGCACTGATATCCAGTAACACAGACACATACTTACACCAAGTAACAAAGACATACACTGACACCCAGTAACAAAGACACACACGGTCACCAAGTAACAAAGACACACACTGACACCCAGTAACAAAGACACACACGGACACCAAGTAACAAAGAAAGACACTGACACCCAGTAACACAGACACACAATGACACCAATTAACTCAGACATACACTGACACCAAGTAACAAAGACATGCACTGATATCCAGTAACACAGACACACACGGACACCAAGTAACAAAGACACAGACTTACACCAAGTAACACAGACACACACTGACACCAAGTAACACAGACACACACTTACACCCATTAACACAGACACACACGGACACCAAGTAACAAAGACACACACTTACACCAAGTAACACAGACACACACTGACACCCAGTAACACAAACATACACACTGACACGAAGTAACACAGACATGCACTGACACCAAGTAATAAAGACCTACACTGATACCCAGTAACACAGGCACACGTTGGGTGGGGAGGGGGGCACATTGGCGCAGTGGTTATCACCGCAGCCTCACAGCTCCAGGGACCCGGGTTCGATTCTGGGTACAGCCTGTGCGGAGTTTGCAAGTTCTCCCTGTGACTGCGTGGGTTTCCTCCGGGTGCTCCGGTTTCCTCCCACATGCCAAGGACTTGCAGGTTGATCGGTTAATTGGCCATCATAAATTGCCCCGAGTATAGGTAGGTGGTAGGGAAATATATAGGGACAGGTGGGGATGTGATAGGAATACGGGATTAGTGTAGGATTAGCATAAATGGGTGGTTGATGGTCGGCACAGACTCGGTGGGCCGAAGGGCCTGTTTCAGTGCCGTATCTCTAAACTAAACTAAATATTGACACCTAGTGTCACAGATACACACTGACACCCAGTGTGACAAACGAACACACACTGACACACAGGAACACAGAGAAACACGAATAAACAGTAACAAACACATACACTGACACCAAGTAACAAAGACATACAAGGACCCCCAGTAACACAGACATACACTGATACCAAGTCACAAAGACACACACTGTCACCCAGTAACAAAGACATACACTGACATCAAGTCACAAAGACATACACTGATACACAGACACACACTTACACCAAGTAACAAAGACATACACTGACACCAAGTCACAAAGACACACACTTACACCAAGTAACACAGACACACACTGATACCCAGTAACAAAGACATACACTGATACCAAGTCACAAAGACATGCACTGATACCCAGTAAACAGACACACACTGACACCAAGTAACAAAGACATACACTGACACCAAGTAACAAAGACACACACTTACACCAAGTAACACAGACACACTTACACCAAGTAACACAGACAGACACTGTCACCAAGTAACAAAGACATACACTGACACCAAGTAACAAAGACCTGCACTTACACCAAGTAACAAAGACATGCACTTACACCAAGTATTTTGAAATACACTGACACCAAGTAACAAAGACATACACTGACAGCCATTAACACAAACATACACTGATACCCAGTATCACAGACACACACTTACACCAAGTAACAAAGACATACACTGACACCAAGTCACAAAGACACACACTTACACCAAGTAACACAGACACACACTGATACCCAGGAACACAGACACACACTGAAACCCAGTAACAAAGACATACACTGATACCAAGTCACAAAGACATACACTGATACCCAGTAACACAGACACAAACTGACACTCAGTAACAAAGACATACACTGATACCAAGTCACAAAGACATACACTGATACCCAGTAACACAGACACGCACTGACACTCAGTAACAAAGACATACACTGATACCAAGTCACAAAGACATACACTGATACCCAGTAACACAGACACATACTGACACTCAGTAACAAAGACCTACACTGACACCAAGTAACAAAGACATACACTGATACCCAGCAACACAGACACACTCTTACACACAGTAACAAAGACAGACACTGATACCCAGTAACACAGACACGCACTTACACCAAGAATCAAAGACATACACTGACACCAAGTAACAAAGACATACACTTACACTAAGTAACAAAGACATACATTTACACCAAGTAAGACAGACATACACATCCACCAATTAACAAAGACACACACTTCCAACAAGTAACACGGACATTCACTGACACCAAGTCACAAAGACACACACTGACACCCAGTAACAAAGACAGACACTGATACCCAGTAACAAAGACAGACACTGATACCCAGTAACACAGACACACGCTTACACCAAGTAACGAAGACAGACACTGACATCCAGTAACACAGACGCACACTTACACCAAGTAACAAAGACATACACTGAAACCAAGTAACAAAGACATACATTTACACGAAGTTACAAAGACATACACTGACACCAAGTAACAAAGACATACACTGATACCCAGTAACACAGACACACACACCAAGTAACAAAGACATACGCTGATACCCAGTAACACAGAAACACACTTGCACCAAGTTTCACGGACATCCACTGACAACAAGTAACAAAGACATTCACTGACACCCAGGAACACAGATACACAGTGACACCCAGTAACAAAGATACACAGTGACACCCAGTAACATAGAAACACTGACACCAAGTAACAAAGACACACACTGACACCAAGTAACAAAGACATCCACTTACACCAAGTACAAAGACATACACTGACACCAAGCAACAAAGACATACAATGATACCCAGTATCACAGACACGCACTGACACCCAGGAACAAAGACATACATTGACAATAAGTAACAAAGACAGACACTGATACCCAGTAACACAGACACACACTTACACCAAGTAGCAAAGACATACACTGATACCCAGTAACACAGACACACACTTACACCAGGTAACAAAGACAGACTGTGACACAAAGTAACAAAGACAGACAAATACACCAAGTAACAAAGACATACACTGACACCAAGTAACAAAGACATACACTGATACCCAGTAACACAGACACACACTTACAGCAAGTAACAAAGACATACACTGATACCCAATAACACAGACACACACTTACACCAACTAACAGTCATCCACTGACACAAAGTAACAAAGACATTCACTTCCACCAAGTAGCAAAGACATCCACTGACACCATGTAACAAAGACATACACTTACACCAAGTAAGACAGACATACACTTCCACCAATTAACAAAGACACACACTTCCAACAAGTCACACGGACAGACACTGACACCAAGTAACAAAGACATACGCTCATACCCAGTAACAAAGACACACACTTACACCAAGTAACAAAGACAGACACTGACACCCAGTAATACAGACACACACTTACACCAGGTCACAAAGACACACACTGACACCCAGTAACAAAGACAGAAACTGATACCCAGTAACACAGACATACACTTACACCAAGTAACAAAGACAGACACTGCCATCCAGTAACACAGACACACACTTACACCAAGTCACAAAGACACACTGACACCCAGTAACAAAGACATACACTGACACCCAGTAACAAAGACTCACACTGACACCTTGTAACAAAGACATATACTGATACCCAGTAACACAGACACACAATTACACCAAGTAAAAAAGACATACACTGACACCAAGTAACAAAGACATACACTGATACCCAGTAACACAGACACACACTTACACCAAGTAACAAAGACATACACTGAAACCAAGTAACAAAGACATACACTTACACCAAGTAACAAAGACATACACTGACACCAAGTAACAAAGACATGCTCTGATACCCAGTAACACAGACAAACACTTACACCAAGTAACAAAGACATACACTTACACCAAGTAACAAAGACAGACAATGACACCAAGTAACAAGGACATACACTGATACCCAGTAACACAGACACACAATTACACCAAGTAACAGATACATGCACTGACACCAAGTAACAAAGACATGCACTTACACCACTTAACAAAGACATACACTGACACAAAGTAACAAAGACATACACTGATACCCAGTAACACAGACACACTCTTACACTAAGTAACAAAGACAGACACTGATACCCAGTAACACAGACACACACTAACACCAAGTCACAAAGACATACACTGACACCCAGTAACAAAGACAAACACAGACACCCAGTAACAAAGACACACACTGACACCAAGTCACAATGACACACACAGACACCAAGTAACAAAGACAAACACCGATACCCAGTAAAACAGACACACACTTTCACCAAGTAACAAGGACATACATTGATATCCAGCAACACAGACACACACTTACACCAAATAACAAAGACAGACACTGATACCCAGGAACACAGACATACACTTACACCAAGTATCAAAGACATACACTGACACCAAGTATCAAAGACATACACTGACACCAAATAACAGACATACACTGACACCAAGTAACAAAGACACACACTGACACCCAGTAACAAAGACAGACACTGATACCCAGTAACACAGACACACGCTTACAGCAAGTAACAAAGACAGACACTGACATCCAGTAACACAGACACACACTTACACCAAGTCACAAAGACACACACTGACACCCAGTAACAAAGACATACACTGACACTCAGTAACAAAGACACACAATGACACCAAGTAACAAAGACATACACAGATACCCAGTAACACAGACACACAATTACACCAAGTATCAAAGACATACACTGACACCAAGTATCAAAGACATACACTGACACCAAGTAGCAAAGACATACAATGACACCAAGTAACAAAGACATACACTGACACCAAGTAACAAAGACATACAGTTACAACAAGTAACACAGACATACACTGACACCAAGTAACAAAGACATACACTTATACCAAGTAACAAAGACATACACTGACACCAAGTAACAAAGACACACACTGACACCAAGTCACAATGACACACACTGACACCAAGTCACAATGACACACACTGACACCAAGTAACAAAGACATACACAGACACCAAGTAACAAAGACAGACACCGATACCCAGTAAAACAGACACACACTTTCACCCAGTAACAAGGACATACACTGATACCCAGCAACACAGACACACACTTACACCAAATAACAAAGACAGACACTGATAACCAGGAACACAGACATATACTTACACCAAGTATCAAAGACATACACTGACACCAAGTAACAAAGAAATACACTTACACCAAGTAACAAAGACATACACTTTCAACAAGTAACAAAGACATACACTGACACCAAGTAACAAAGACATACACTGACACCAAGTAACAAAGACATACACTGACACCAAGTAACAAAGACATACACTTACAACAAGTAACACAGACATACACTGACACCAAGTAACAAAGACATGCACTGACACCAAGTAACAAAGACATACACTTACACCAATTAACAAAGACATACACTGACACCAAGTAACAAAGACATACACTGATACCCAGTAACACAGACACACACTTACACCAAGTAACACAGACATACACTGACACCAAGTAACAAAGACATACACTGATATCCAGTAACACAGACACACACTTACAACAAGTAACAAAGACAGACAATGACACCAAGTAACAAAGACATACACTGATACCCAGTAACACAGACACACACTTACACCAAGTAACAGAGACATACACTGACACCAAGTAACAAAGACACACACTTACACCAAGTAACAGAGACATACACTGACACCAAGTAACAAAGACATACACTGATACCCAGTAACACAGACACACACTTACACCAAGTAACAGAGACATACACTGACACCAAGTAACTAAGACATACACTTACACCAAGTAACAAAGCCATGCACTGACACCAAGTAACAAAGTCATACACATACACCAAGTAACAAAAACATACACTGACACCAAATAACAAAGACAGACACTGATACCCAGGAACACAGACATACACTTACACCAAGTATCAAAGACATACACTGACACCAAGTAGCAAAGACAGACACTTACACCAAGTAACAAAGAAATACACTTACACCAAGTAACAAAGACATACACTTACAACAAGTAACACAGACATACACTGACAACAAGTAACACAGACATACACTGACACCAAGTAACAAAGACATGCACTGACACCAAGTAACAAAGACATACACTTACACCAAGTAACAAAGACATACACTGACACCAAGTAACAAAGACATACACTGATACCCAGTAACACAGACACACACTTACACCAAGTAACACAGACATACACTGACACCAAGTAACAAAGACATACACTGACACCAAGTAACAAAGACATACACTGATATCCAGTAACACAGACACACACTTACACCAAGTAACAAAGACATACACTGATACCCAGTAACACAGACACACACTTACACCAAGTAACAGAGACATACACTGACACCAAGTAACAAAGACACACACTTACACCAAGTAACAAAGACACACACTTACACCAAGTAACAAAGACATGCACTGACACCAAGTAACAAAGACATACACTTACACCAAGTAGCAAAGACATACACTGACACCAAGTAACAAAGACATACACTGATACCCAGTGACACAGACACACACTGACACCAAGTAACAGAGACATACACTGACACCAAGTAACAAAGACATACACTGACACCAAGTAACAAAGCCATGCACTGACACCCAGTAACAAATTCATACACATACACCAAGTAACAAAAACATACACTGACACCAGGGAACAAAGACATACACTTACACCAAGTACACAGACATACACTGACACCAAGTTACAAAGACATACAGTGACACGCAGTAACACAGGCACACACTTACACCAAGGAACAAAGACAGAAACTGATACCCCGTATCACAGACACACACTTACACCAAGTAACAAAGACATACACTGACACCAAGTAACAAAGACATACACTGACACCAAGTAACAAAGACATACAGTTACACCAAGTAACAAAGACATACACTGACACCAAGTATCAAAGACATACACTAATACCCAGTAACACAGACACACACTTACACCAAGTAACACAGACACACACTTACACCAAGTAACACAGACATACACTGACACCAAGTTACAAAGACATACACTGACACCAAGTAACAAAGACAGACACAGATACCCAGTAACACAGACACACACTTACACCAATTAACAAAGACAGACAATGAGACCAAGTAACAAAGACATACACTTACACCAAGTAACACAGACACACACTTACACCAAGTAACAGAGACATACACTGACACCAAGTAACAAAGACATACACTTCCACCAAGTAACAAAGACATGCACAGACACCAAGTAACAAAGACATGCACTGACACCAAGTAACAAAGACATACACTGACACCAAGTAACACAAACATACACTGACACCAAGTAACAAAGACACACATTTACACCAAGTACACGGACATACACTGACACCAAGTAACAAAGACATACACTGACACCCAGTAACACAGACACACACTTACACCAAGTAACAAAGACAAAAACTGATACCCAGTATCACAGACACACACTTACACCAAGTAACAAAGGCATACACTGAGACTCAGTTACACAGACACACACCTACACCAAGTAACAAAGACATACACTGATAACAAGTAACAAAGGCATACACTGACACCCAGTAACACAGACATACACTGACACCCAGTGACACAGACAATCACGGACACCAAGTAACAAAGACATACACTGACACCCATTAACAGAAACATACACTGACACCCAGTAACAAAGACATACACTGACACCAAGTAACAAAGATATTCACTGATACCCAGTAACACAGACACACACTTACATCAAGTAACAAAGACATACACTGACACCAAATAACAAAGACAGACACTGATACCCAGGAACACAGACATACACTTACACCAAGTAACACAGACATACACTGACACCAAGTAACAAAGACACACACTTACACCAAGTAACAAAGACACACACTTACACCAAGTAACAAAGACACACACTTACACCAAGTACAAAGACATACACTGACACCAAGTAACAAAGACATACACTGACACCCAGTAACACAGACACACACTTACACCAAGTAACAATGACATACACTGATACTCAGTTACACAGACACAAACTTACACCAACTAACACAGACATACACTGACCCCAAGTAACAAAGACATACACTGATACCCAGTAACACAGACACACACTTACACCAAGTCACAAAGACATACACAGACACCAAGTAACAAAGACATACACTTACAACAAGTAACACAGACATACACTGACACCAAGTAACAAAGACATACACTGACACCAAGTAACAAAGACATACACTTACACCAAGTAACAAAGACATACACTGACACCAAGTAACAAAGACATACACTTACACCAAGTAACACAAACATACACTGACACCAAGTAACAAAGACATACACAGACACCAAGTAACAAAGACATACACTGATATCCAGTAACACAGACACACACTTACACCAAGTAACAAAGACAGACAATGACACCAAGTAACAAAGACATACACTGATACCCAGTAACACAGAAACACACTTACACCAAGTAACAGAGACATGCACTGACACCAAGTAACAAAGACATACACTTACACCAAGTAACAAAGCCATGCACTGACACCAAGTCACAAAGCCATGCACTGACACCAAGTAACAAAAACATACACTGACACCAAGTAACAAAAACATACACTGACACCAAGTAACAAAGACATACACTTACACCAAGTACACAGACATACACTGACAGCAAGTAACAAAGACAGAAACTGATACCCAGTATCACAGACACACACTGACACCAAGTAACAAAGACATACACTGACACCAAGTAACAAAGACATACACTGACACAAAGTAACAAAGACATACACTGACACAAAGTAACAAAGACATGCACTGATACCCAGTAACACAGACACACACTTACACCGAGTAACAAATACATACACAGATACTCAGTAACACAGACACACACTGATACCCAGTAACAGACACACACTTACACCAAGTAACACAGACACACACTGACACCAAGTAACAGAGACATACACTGACACCAAGTAACAGAGACATACACAGACACCAAGTAACAAAGAAATGCACTGACACCAAGTAACAAAGACATACACTTACACCAAGTAACAAAGACATACACTGACACCAAGTAACAAAGACATACACTTACACCAAGTAACACAAACATACACTGAAACCAAGTAACAAAGACATACACTGACACCAAGTAACAAAGACATACACTGATACCCAGTAACACAGACACACACTTAGACCAAGTAACAAAGACATACACTGATACTCAGTAACACAGACACACACTTACACCCAGTAACAAAGAGTGACAATGACACCAAGTAACAAAGACATACACTGATACCCAGTAACACAGACACACACTTACACCAAGTAACAGAGACATACACTGACACCAAGTAACAAAGACATACACTTCCACCAAGTAACAAAGACATGCACTGACACCAAGTAACAAAGACATACACTTACACCAAGTAACAAAGACATACACTTACACCAAGTAACAAAGACATACACTTACACCAAGTAACACAGACACACACTTACACCAAGTAACAAAGACATACACATATACTCAGTAACACAGACACACACTTACACCAAGTAACAAAGACATACACTGACAACAAGTAACAAAGACATACACTGACACCAAGTAACAAAGACATACACTGACACCCAGTAACACAGACACACACTTACACCAAGTAACACAGACATACACTGACACCAAGTAACTAAGACATACACTGATACCCAGTAACTCAGACACACACTTACACCAAGTAACCGAGACATACACTGACACCAAGTAACCGAGACATACACTTACACCAAGTAACAAAGACATGCACTGACACCAAGTAACAAAGACATGCACTGACACCAAGTAACAAAGACATACACTTACACCAAGTAACACAAACGTACACTGACACCAAGTAACAAAGACATACACTTATACCAAGTAACAAAGACATACACTGACACCAAGTAACAAAGACATACACTGATACCCAGTAACACAGACACACACTGATACCCAGTAACACAGACACACGCTGACACCAAGTCACAAAGACATACACTGACACCCAGTAACAAAGACAAACACTGACACCCAGTAACAAAGACACACACTGACACCAAGTCACAATGACACACACTGACACCAAGTAACAAAGACATACACAGACACCAAGTAACAAAGACATACACAGACACCCAGTAACAAGGACATACACTGATACCCAGCAACACAGACACACACTTACACCAAATAACAAAGACAGACACTGATACCCAGGAACACAGACATACACTTACACCAAGTATCAAAGACATACACTGACACCAAGTAGCAAAGACATACACTTACACCAAGTAACAAAGAAATACACAGACACAAAGTAACAAAGACATACACTTACAACAAGTAACAAAGACATACACTGACACCAAGTAACAAAGACATACACTTACACCAAGTAACAAAGACACACACTGACACCAAGTAACAAAGACATACACTTACACCAAGTAACAAAGACACACACTGACACCAAGTAACAAAGACAGACACTGACACCAAGTAACAAAGACATACACAGACACCAAGTAACAAAGACAGACACAGACACCAAGTAACAAAGACAGACACTGATACCCAGTAACACAGACACACACTTACACCAAGTAACAGAGACAGACACTCACACCAAGTAACAAAGACACACTCTTACACACTCTTACTTGTTGTAAGTGTATGTCTTTGTTACTTTGTGTCTGTATGGTTTGCTTCACAAACCACTGACCACCTCCAGGCGCGTATCCATTGTCTCTCGAGATACCCAGCAACACAGACACACACTTACACCAAATAACAAAGACAGACACTGATACCCAGGAACACAGACATACACTTACACCAAGTATCAAAGACATACACTGACACCAAGTAGCAAAGACATACACTTACACCAAGTAACAAAGAAATACACAGACACAAAGTAACAAAGACATACACTGACACCAAGTTACAAAGACATACACTGACACCAAGTAACAAAGACAGACACTGATACCCAGTAACACAGACACACACTTACACCTATTAACAAAGACAGACAATGAGACCAAGTAACAAAGACATACACTTACACCAAGTAACACAGACACACACTTACACCAAGTAACAGAGACATACACTGACACCAAGTAAGAAAGACATACACTTCCAACAAGTAACAAAGACATGCACTGACACCAAGTAACAAAGACATACACTTACAACAAGTAACACAAACATACACTGACACCAAGTAACAAAGACACACACTTACACCAAGGAACAAAGACAGAAACTGATACCCAGTATCACAGACACACACTTACACCAAGTAACAAAGGCATACACTGAGACTCAGTTACACAGACACACACCTACACCAAGTAACAAAGACATACACTGATAACAAGTAACAAAGGCACACACTGACACCCAGTAACACAGACATACACTGACACCCAGTAACACAGACAATCACGGACACCCAGTAACAGAGACATGCACTGACACCCATTAACAAAGATATTCACTGATACCCAGTAAATCAGACACACACTTGCAACAATTAACAAAGACATACACTGACACCAAGTAACAAAGACATACACTGACACCAAGTAACAAAGACATACACTGATACCCAGTAACACAGACACACACTGATACCCAGTAACTCAGACATACACTGATACGCAGTAACACAGACACACACTTACATCAAGTAACAAAGACATACACTGACACCAAGTAACACAGACATACACTGACACCAAGTAACAAAGACATACACAGACACCCAGTAACAAGGACATACACTGATACCCAGCAACACAGACACACACTTACACCAAATAACAAAGACAGACACTGATACCCAGGAACACAGACATACACTTACACCAAGTATCAAAGACATACACTGACACCAAGTAGCAAAGACATACACTTACACCAAGTAACAAAGAAATACACAGACACAAAGTAACAAAGACATACACTTACAACAAGTAACAAAGACATACACTGACACCAAGTAACAAAGACATACACTTACACCAAGTAACAAAGACACACACTGACACCAAGTAACAAAGACATACACTTACACCAAGTAACAAAGACACACACTGACACCAAGTAACAAAGACAGACACTGACACCAAGTAACAAAGACATACACAGACACCAAGTAACAAAGACAGACACAGACACCAAGTAACAAAGACAGACACTGATACCCAGTAACACAGACACACACTTACACCAAGTAACAGAGACAGACACTCACACCAAGTAACAAAGACACACTCTTACACACTCTTACTTGTTGTAAGTGTATGTCTTTGTTACTTTGTGTCTGTATGGTTTGCTTCACAAACCACTGACCACCTCCAGGCGCGTATCCATTGTCTCTCGAGATACCCAGCAACACAGACACACACTTACACCAAATAACAAAGACAGACACTGATACCCAGGAACACAGACATACACTTACACCAAGTATCAAAGACATACACTGACACCAAGTAGCAAAGACATACACTTACACCAAGTAACAAAGAAATACACAGACACAAAGTAACAAAGACATACACTGACACCAAGTTACAAAGACATACACTGACACCAAGTAACAAAGACAGACACTGATACCCAGTAACACAGACACACACTTACACCTATTAACAAAGACAGACAATGAGACCAAGTAACAAAGACATACACTTACACCAAGTAACACAGACACACACTTACACCAAGTAACAGAGACATACACTGACACCAAGTAAGAAAGACATACACTTCCAACAAGTAACAAAGACATGCACTGACACCAAGTAACAAAGACATACACTTACAACAAGTAACACAAACATACACTGACACCAAGTAACAAAGACACACACTTACACCAAGGAACAAAGACAGAAACTGATACCCAGTATCACAGACACACACTTACACCAAGTAACAAAGGCATACACTGAGACTCAGTTACACAGACACACACCTACACCAAGTAACAAAGACATACACTGATAACAAGTAACAAAGGCACACACTGACACCCAGTAACACAGACATACACTGACACCCAGTAACACAGACAATCACGGACACCCAGTAACAGAGACATGCACTGACACCCATTAACAAAGATATTCACTGATACCCAGTAAATCAGACACACACTTGCAACAATTAACAAAGACATACACTGACACCAAGTAACAAAGACATACACTGACACCAAGTAACAAAGACATACACTGATACCCAGTAACACAGACACACACTGATACCCAGTAACTCAGACATACACTGATACGCAGTAACACAGACACACACTTACATCAAGTAACAAAGACATACACTGACACCAAGTAACACAGACATACACTGACACCAAGTAACAAAGACACACACTTACACCAAGTAACAAAGACACACACTTACACCAAGTACAAAGACATACACTGACACCAAGTAACAAAGACATACACTGACACCCAGTAACACAGACACACACTTACACCAAGTAACAAAGACATACACTGATACTCAGTTACACAGACACACACTTACACCAACTAACACAGACATACACTGACCCCAAGTAACAAAGACATACACTGATACCCAGTAACACAGACACACACTTACACCAAGTCACAAAGACATACACAGACACCAAGTAACAAAGACATACACTTACAACAAGTAACACAGACATACACTGACACCAAGTAACAAAGACATACACTTACACCAAGTAACAAAGACATACACTGACACCAAGTAACAAAGACATACACTGATACCCAGTAACACAGACACACACTTACACCAAGTAACACAAACATACACTGACACCAAGTAACAAAGACATACACAGACACCAAGTAACAAAGACATACACTGATATCCAGTAACACAGAAACACACTTACACCAAGTAACAGAGACATGCACTGACACCAAGTAACAAAGACAAAGACTTACACCAAGTAGCAAAGACATACACTTACACCAAGTAACAAAGACATACACTGATACCCAGTAACACAGACACACACTTACACCAAGTAACAGAGACATGCACTGACACCAAGTAACAAAGACATACACTTACACCAAGTAACAAAGCCATGCACTGACACCAGGTAACAAAAACATACACTGACACCAAGTAACAAAAACATACACTGACACCAAGTAACAAAAACATACACTGACACCAAGTAACAAAGACATACACTGACACCAAGTAACAAAGACATACACTTACACCAAGTACACAGACATACACTGACACCAAGTAACAAAGACAGAAACTGATACCCAGTATCACAGACACACACTGACACCTAGTAACAAAGACATACACTGACACCAAGTAACAAAGACGTACACTGATACCCAGTAACACAGACACACACTTACACCAAGTAACAAAGACATACACTTACACCAAGTAACACAAACATACACTGACACCAAGTAACAAAGACATACACTGACACCAAGTAACAAAGACATACACTGATACCCAGTAACACAGACACACACTTAGACCAAGTAACAAAGACATACACTGATACTCAGTAACACAGACACACACTTACACCCATTAACAAAGACATACACTGACATCAAGTAACAAAGACATACACTGACACCAAGTAACAAAGACATACACTGACACCAAGTAACAAAGACATACACTGACACCAAGTAACAAAGACATACACTGACACCCAGTAACAAAGACATACACTGATACCCAGTAACACAGACACACACTTACACCAAGTAACAAAGAGAGACAATGACACCAAGTAACGAAGACATACACTGATACCCAGTAACACAGACACACACTTACACCAAGTAACAGAGACATGCACTGACACCAAGTAACAAAGACATGCACTGACACCAAGTAACAAAGACATACACTTACACCAAGTACCAAAGACATACACTTACACCAAGTAACACAGACACACACTTACACCAAGTAACAAAGACATACACTGACAACAAGTAACAAAGACATACAGTTACACCAAGTAACAAAGACATACACTGACACCCAGTAACACAGACACACACTTACACCAAGTAACACAGACATACACTGATACCCAGTAACACAGACATACACTTACACCAAGTAACAAAGAGAGACAATGACACCAAGTAACGAAGACATACACTGATACCCAGTAACACAGACACACACGTACACCAAGTAACAGAGACATGCACTGACACCAAGTAACAAAGACATGCACTGACACCAAGTAACAAAGACATACAATTACACCAAGTAACAAAAACATACACTTACACCAAGTAACAAAGACATACACTTACACCAAGTAACAAAGACATACACTTACACCAAGTAACAAAGACATACACTTACACCAAGTAACACAGACACACACTTACACCAAGTAATAAAGACATACACATATACTCAGTAACAGACACACTTACACCAAGTAACAAAGACATACACTGACAACAAGTAACAAAGACATACAGTTACACCAAGTAACAAAGACATACACTGACACCCAGTAACACAGACACACACTTACACCAAGTAACACAGACATACACTGACACCAAGTAACAAAGACATACACTGACACCAGGTAACCGAGACATACACTTACACCAAGTAACAAAGACATGCACTGACACCAAGTAACAAAGACATGCACTGACACCAAGTAACAAAGACATACACTTACACCAAGTAACAAAGACATACACTGACACCCAGTAACAAAGACATACAGTTACACCAAGTAACACAAACATACACTGACACCAAGTAACAAAGCCATACACTGACACCAAGTAAAAAAGACATACACTGACACCCAGTAACAAAGACATACACTTACACCAAGTAACAAAGGGAGACAATGACACCAAGTAACGAAGACATACACTGATACCCAGTAACACAGACACACACTTACACCAAGTAACAGAGACATGCACTGACACCAAGTAACAAAGACATGCACTGACACCAAGTAACAAAGACATACACTTACACCAAGTAACAAAAACATACACTTACACCAAGTAACAAAGACATACACTTACACCAAGTAACACAGACACACACTTACACCAAGTAACAAACACATACACATATACTCAGTAACAGACACACACTTACACCAAGTAACAAAGACATACAGTTACACCAAGTAACAAAGACATACACTGACACCCAGTAACACAGACACACACTTACACCAAGTAACACAGACATACACTGACACCAAGTAACAAAGACATACACTGACACCAAGTAACACAGACATGCACTGACACCAAGTAACAAAGACATGCACTGACACCAAGTAACAAAGACATACACTAACACCAAGTAACAAAAACATACACTTACACCAAGTAACACAAACATACACTGACACCAAGTAACAAAGACACACACTTACACCAAGTACACAGACATACACTGACACCAAATAACAAAGACATACACTTACATCAAGTAACAAAGACAGAAACTGATACACAGCATCACAGACACACACTTACACCAAGTAACAAAGACATACACTGATTCTCAGTTACACAGACACACACCTACACCAAGTAACGAAGGCATACACTGACACAAAGTAACAAAGACATGCACTGATACCCAGTAACACAGACACACACTTACACCAAGTAACAAAGACATACACAGATACTCAGTAACCCAGACACACACTTACACCAAGTAACAAAGACATACAGTTACACCAAGTAACAAAGACATACACTGACACCAAGTAACAAAGACATACACTGACACCAAGTAACAAAGACATACACTGATACCCAGTAACACAGACATACACTGACACCAAGTTACAAAGACATACACTGACACCAAGTAACAGAGACATACACTGACACCAAGTAACAAAGACATACACTGACACCAAGTAACAAAGACATGCACTGACACCAAGTAACAAAGACATACACTGACACCAAGTAACAAAAACATACACTGACACCAAGTAACAAAAACATACACTGACACCAAGTAACAAAGACATACACTTACACCAAGTAACACAAACATACACTTACACCAAGTCACAAAGACATACACTGACACCAAGTAACAAAGACATACACTGATACCCAGTAACACAGACACACACTGACACCAAGTAACAAAGACATACACTGATACTCAGTAACGCAGACACACACTTACACCCATTAACAAAGACATACACTGACATCAAGTAACAAAGACATACACTGACACCAAGTAACAAAGACATACACTGACACCAAGTAACAGACATACACTGACACACAGTAACAAAGACATACACTGATACCCAGTAACACAGACACACACTTACACCAAGTAACCAAGAGAGACAATGACACCAAGTAACGAAGACATACACTGATACCCAGTAACACAGACACACACTTACACCAAGTAACAGAGACATGCACTGACACCAAGTAACAAAGACATGCACTGACACCAAGTAACAAAGACATACACTGATACCCAGTAACACAGACACACACTTACACCAAGTAACACAAACATACACTGACACCAAGTAACAAAGACATACACAGACACCAAGTAACAAAGACATACACTGATATCCAGTAACACAGACACACACTTACACCAAGTAACAAAGACAGACAATGACACCAAGTAACAAAGACATACACTGATATCCAGTAACACAGACACACACTTACACCAAGTAACAAAGACAGACAATGACACCAAGTAACAAAGACATACACTGACACCAAGTAACAGACATACACTGACACACAGTAACAAAGACATACACTGATACCCAGTAACACAGACACACACTTACACCAAGTAACCAAGAGAGACAATGACACCAAGTAACGAAGACATACACTGATACCCAGTAACACAGACACACACTTACACCAAGTAACAGAGACATGCACTGACACCAAGTAACAAAGACATGCACTTACACCAAGTAACAAAGCCATGCACTGACACCAAGTAACAAAGCCATGAACTGACACCAAGTAACAAAAACAAACACTGACACCAAGTAACAAAAACATACACTGACACCAAGTAACAAAGACATACACTTACACCAAGTACACAGACATACACTGACAGCAAGTAACAAAGACAGAAACTGATACCCAGTATCACAGACACACACTGACACCAATTAACAAAGACATACACTGACACCAAGTAACAAAGACATACACTGACACAAAGTAACAAAGACATACACTGACACAAAGGAACAAAGACATGCACTGATACCCAGTAACACAGACACACACTTACACCGAGTAACAAAGACATACACAGATACTCAGTAACACAGACACACACTGATACCCAGTAACAGACACACACTTACACCAAGTAACACAGACACACACTGACACCAAGTAACAGAGACATACACTGACACCAAGTAACAGAGACATACACTGACACCAAGTAACAAAGACATGCACTGACACCAAGTAACAAAGACATACACTTACACCAAGTAACAAAGACATACACTGACACCAAGTAACAAAGACATACACTTACACCAAGTAACACAAACATACACTGACACCAAGTAACAAAGACATACACTGACACCAAGTAACAAAGACATACACTGATACCCAGTAACACAGACACACACTTAGACCAAGTAACAAAGACATACACTGATACTCAGTAACACAGACACACACTTACACCCAACAAAGACATACTCTGACATCAAGTAACAAAGACATACAGTGATACCCAGTAACACAGACACACACTTACACCAAGTAACAAAGAGAGACCATGACACCAAGTAACAAAGACATACACTGATACCCAGCAACACAGACACACACTTACACCAAGTAACAGAGACATACACTGACACCAAGTAACAAAGACATACACTTCCACCAAGTAACAAAGACATGCACTGACACCAAGTAACAAAGACATACACTTACACCAAGTAACAAAAACATACACTTACACCAAGTAACAAAGACATACACTTACACCAAGTAACACAGACACACACTTACACCAAGTAACAAAGACATACACATATACTCAGTAACACAGACACACACTTACACCAAGTAACAAAGACATACACTGACAACAAGTAACAAAGACATACAGTTACACCAAGTAACAAAGACATACACTGACACCAAGTAACAAAGACATACACTGACACCCAGTAACACAGACACACACTTACACCAAGTAACACAGACATACACTGACACCAAGTAACAAAGACATACACTGATACCCAGTAACTCAGACACACACTTACACCAAGTAACCGAGACATACACTGACACCAAGTAACCGAGACATACACTTACACCAAGTAACCGAGACATACACTTACACCAAGTAACAAAGACATGCACTGACACCAAGTAACAAAGACATGCACTGACACCAAGTAACAAAGACATACACTTACACCAAGTAACAAAAACATACACTTACAACAAGTAACACAAACGTACACTGACACCAAGTAACAAAGACACACACTTACAACAAGTAACACAGACATACACTGACACCAAGTAACAAAGACATACACTTATACCAAGTAACAAAGACATACACTTACACCAAGTAACAAAGACATACACTGATACCCAGTAACACAGACACACACTGATACCCAGTAACACAGACACACGCTAACACCAAGTCACAAAGACATACACTGACACCCAGTAACAAAGACAAACACTGACACCCAGTTACAAAGACACACACTGACACCAAGTCACAATGACACACACTGACACCAAGTAACAAAGACATACACAGACACCAAGTAAAACAGACACACACTTTCACCCAGTAACAAGGACATACACTGATACCCAGCAACACAGACACACACTTACACCAAATAACAAAGGCAGACACTGATACCCAGGAACACAGACATACACTTACACCACGTATCAAAGACATACACAGACACAAAGTAACAAAGACATACACTTACACCAAGTAACAAAGAAATACACAGACACAAAGTAACAAAGACATACACTTACAACAAGTAACAAAGACATACACTGACACCAAGTAACAAAGACATACACTGACACCAAGTAACAAAGAGATACACTTACACCAAGTAACAAAGACATACACTGCATACACTGACACCAAGTAACAAAGACATACACTGATACCCAGTAACACAGACACACACTTACACCAAGTAACAAAGACATACACTGACTCCAAGTAACAAAGACAGACACTGACACCAAGTAACAAAGACATACACAGACACCAAGTAACAAAGAAAGACACTGATACCCAGTAACACAGACACACACTTACACCAAGTAACAGAGACATACACTGACACCAAGTAACAAAGACACACACTTACACCAAGTAACAAAGACACACACTTACCTCAAGTAACAAAGAAACACACTTACACCAAGTAACAAAGACATGCACTGACACCAAGTAACAAAGGCATACACTTCCACCAAGTAGCAAAGACATACACTGACACCAAGTAACAAAGACATACACTGATACCCAGTAACACAGACACACACTTACACCAAGTAACACAGACATACACTGACACCAAGTAACAAGGACATACACTGACACCAAGTAACAAAGACATACACTGATACCCAGTAACACAGACACACACTGATACCCAGTAACACAGACACACGCTAACACCAAGTCACAAAGACATACACTGACACCCAGTAACAAAGACAAACACTGACACCCAGTAACAAAGACACACACTGACACCAAGTCACAATGACACACACTGACACCAAGTAACAAAGACATACACAGACACCAAGTAAAACAGACACACACTTTCACCCAGTAACAAGGACATACACTGATACCCAGCAACACAGACACACACTTACACCAAATAACAAAGACAGACACTGATACCCAGGAACACAGACATACACTTACACCACGTATCAAAGACATACACAGACACAAAGTAACAAAGACATACACTTACACCAAGTAACAAAGAAATACACAGACACAAAGTAACAAAGACATACACTTACAACAAGTAACAAAGACATACACTGACACCAAGTAACAAAGACATACACTTACAACAAGTAACACAGACATACACTGACACCAAGTAACAAAGACATACACTGACACCAAGTAACAAAGACATACACTTACACCAAGTAACAAAGACATTCACTGCATACACTGACACCAAGTAACAAAGACATACACTGATACCCAGTAACACAGACACACACTTACACCAAGTAACAAAGACATACACTGACACCAAGTAACAAAGACAGACACTGACACCAAGTAACAAAGACATACACAGACACCAAGTAACAAAGACAGACACTGATACCGAGTAACACAGACACACACTTACACCAAGTAACTGAGACATACACTGACACCAAGTAACAAAGACACACACTTACACCAAGTAACAAAGACACACACTTACACCAAGTAACAAAGAAACACACTTACACCAAGTAACAAAGACATGCACTGACACCAAGTAACAAAGGCATACACTTCCACCAAGTAGCAAAGACATACACTGACACCAAGTAACAAAGACATACACTGATACCCAGTAACACAGACACATACTTGCACCAAGTAACAGAGACATACACTGACACCAAGTAACAAAGACATACACTGACACCAAGTAACAAAGCCATGCACTGACACAAAGTAACAAAGTCATACACATACACCAAGTAACAAAAACATAAACTGACACCAAGTAACAAAGACATACACTGACACCAAGTACACAGACATACTCTGACACCAAGTAACAAAGACATACACTGACACCCAGTAACACAGGCACACTCTTACACCAAGGAACAAAGACAGAAACTGATACCCAGTATCACAGACACACACTTCAACCAAGTAACAAAGACATACACTGACACCAAGTAACAAAGACATACACTGACACCAAGTAACAAAGACATACACTAATACCCAGTAACACAGACACACACTTACACCAAGTAACAAAGACAGACAATGAGACCAAGTAACAAAGACACACACTTACACCAAGTAACAGAGACATACACTGACACCAAGTAACAAAGACATACACTTCCACCAAGTAACCAAGACATGCACTGACACCAAGTAACAAAGACATACACTTACACCAAGTAACACAAACATGCACTGACACCAAGTAACAAAGACACACACTTACACCAAGGAACAAAGACAGAAACTGATGCCCAGTATCACAGACAAACACTTACACCAAGTAACAAAGGCATACACTGAGACTCAGTTACACAGACACACACCTACACCAAGTAACAAAGACATACACTGATAACAAGTAACAAAGGCATACACTGACACCCAGTAACACAGACATACACTGACACCCAGTAACACAGACAATCACGGACACCCGGTAACAAAGACATACACTGACACCCATTAACAAAGATATTCACTGATACCCAGTAAATCAGACACACACTTGCAACAATTAACAAAGACATACACTGACACCAAGTAACAAAGACATACACTGACACCAAGTAACAAAGACATACACTGATACGCAGTAACACAGACACACACTTACATCAAGCAACAAAGACATACACTGACACCAAGTAACACAGACATACACTGACACCAAGTAACAAAGACACACACTTACACCAAGTAACAAAGACACACACTTACACCAAGTACAAAGACATACACTGACACCAAGTAACAAAGACATACACTGACACCCAGTAACACAGACACACACTTACACCAAGTAACAAACACATACACTGATACTCAGTTACACAGACACACACTTACACCAACTAACACAGACATACACTGACCCCAAGTAACAAAGACATACACTGATACCCAGTAACACAGACACACACTTACACCAAGTCACAAAGACATACACAGACACCAAGTAACAAAGACATACACTTACAACAAGTAACACAGACATACACTGACACCAAGTAACAAAGACATACACTGACACCAAGTAACAAAGACACACACTTCCACCAAGTAACAAAGACATACACTGACACCAAGTAACAAAGACATACACTGATACCCAGTAACACAGACACACACTTACACCAAGTAACACAAACATACACTGACACCAAGTAACAAAGACATACACAGACACCAAGTAACAAAGACATACACTGATATCCAGTAACACGGACACACACTTACACCAAGTAACAAAGACAGACAATGACACCAAGTAACAAAGACATACACTGATACCCAGTAACACAGAAACACACTTACACCAAGTAACAGAGACATGCACAGACACCAAGTAACAAAGACATACACTTACACCAAGTAACAAAGCCATGCACTGACACCAAGTAACAAAAACATACACTGATACCTAGTAACAAAAACATACACTGACACCAAGTAACAAAGACATACACTTACACCAAGTGCACAGACATACACTGACACCAAGTAACAAAGACAGAAACTGATACCCAGTATCACAGACACACACTGACACCAAGTAACAAAGACATACACTGACACCAAGTAACAAAGACATACACTGATACCCAGTAACACAGACACACACTTACACCAAGTAACAAAGACATACACTTACACCAAGTAACACAAACATACACTGACACCAAGTAACAAAGACATACACTGACACCAAGTAACAAAGACATAGACTGATACCCAGTAACACAGACACACACTGATACCCAGTAACACAGACACACACTTAGACCAAGTAACAAAGACATACACTGATACTCAGTAACACAGACACACACTTACACCCATTAACAAAGACATACACTGACACCAAGTAACAAAGACATACACTGACACCAAGTAACAAAGACAGACACTGACACCCAGTAACAAAGACATACACTGATACCCAGTAACACAGACACACACTTACACCAAGTAATAAAGAGAGACAATGACACCAAGTAACGAAGACATACACTGATACCCAGTAACACAGACACACACTTACACCAAGTAACAAAGACATACACATATACTCAGTAACAGACACACACTTACACCAAGTAACAAAGACATACACTGACAACAAGTAACAAAGACATACAGTTACACCAAGTAACAAAGACATACACTGACACACAGTAACACAGACACACACTTACCCCAAGTAACACAGACATACACTGACACCAAGTAACAAAGACATACACTGATACCCAGTAACACAGACACACACTTAAACCAAGTAACAAAGAGAGACAATGACACCAAGTAACGAAGACATACACTGACAACAAGTAACACAGACACACACTTACACCAAGTAACAGAGACATGCACTGACACCAAGTAACAAAGACATGCACTGACACCAAGTAACAAAGACATACACTTACACCAAGTAACAAAAACATACACTTACACCAAGTAACAAAAACATACACTTACACCAAGTAACAAAGACATACACTTACACCAAGTAACAAAGACATACACTTACACCAAGTAACACAGACACACACTTTCACCAAGTAACAAAGACATACACATATACTCAGTAACAGACACACACTTACACCAAGTAACAAAGACATACACTGACAACAAGTAACAAAGACATACAGTTACACCAAGTAACAAAGACATACACTGACACCCAGTAACACAGACACACACTTACACCAAGTAACACAGACATACACTGACAACAATTAACAAAGACATACACTGATACCCAGTAACACAGACACACACTTACACCAAGTAACCGAGACATACACTTACACCAAGTAACAAAGACATGCGCTGACACCAAGTAACAAAGACATGCACTGACACCAAGTAACAAAGACATACACTTACACCAAGTAACAAAGACATACACTGACACCCAGTAACAAAGACATACACTTACACCAAGTAACACAAACATACACTGACACCAAGTAACAAAGACATACACTGACACCAAGTAACAAAGACATACACTGACACCCAGTAACAAAGACATACACTTACACCAAGTAACAAAGAGAGACAATGACACCAAGTAACGAAGACATGCACTGATACCCAGTAACACAGACACACACTTACACCAAGTAACAGAGACATGCACTGACACCAAGTAACAAAGACATGCACTGACACCAAGTAACAAAGACATACACTTACACCAAGTAACAAAGACATACACTTACACCAAGTAACACAGACACACACTTACACCAAGTAACAAAGACATACACTGATACCCAGTAACACAGACACACACTTACACCAAGTAACCGAGACATACACTGACACCAAGTAACCGAGACATACACTGACACCAAGTAACAAAGACATGCACTGACACCAAGTAACAAAGACATGCACTGACACCAAGTAACAAAGACATACACTTACACCAAGTAACACAAACATTCACTTACACCAAGTAACACAAACATACACTGACACCAAGTAACAAAGACACACACTTACACCAAGTACACAGACATACACTGACACCAAGTAACAAAGACATACACTGACATCAAGTAACAAAGACATACAGTTACACCAAGTAACAAAGACATACACTGACACCAAGTAACAAAGACATACACTGATACCCAGTAACAAAGACATACACTGACACCAAGTAACAGAGACATACACTGACACCAAGTAACAGAGACATACACTGACACCAAGTAACAAAGACATACACTGACACCAAGTAACAAAGACATGCACTGACACCAAGTAACAAAGACATACACTGACACCAAGTAACAAAAACATACACTGACACCAAGTAACAAAAACATACACTTACACCAAGTCACAAAGACATACACTGACACCAAGTAACAAAGACATACACTGATACCCAGTAACAAAGACATACACTGATACCCAGTAACACAGACACACACTGACACCAAGAAACAAAGACATACACTGATACTCAGTAACACAGACACACACTTACACCCATTAACAAAGACATACACTGACATTAAGTAACAAAGACATACACTGATACCCAGTAACACAGACATACACTGACACCAAGTTACAAAGACATACACTGACACCAAGTAACAGAGACATACACTGACACCAAGTAACAAAGACATACACTGACACCAAGTAACAAAGACATGCACTGACACCAAGTAACAAAGACATACACTGACACCAAGTAACAAAAACATACACTGACACCAAGTAACAAAAACATACACTTACACCAAGTCACAAAGACATACACTGACACCAAGTAACAAAGACATACACTGACACCAAGTAACAAAGACATACACTGATACCCAGTAAGAAAGACATACACTGACAGCAAGTAACAAAGACATACACTGACACCAAGTAACAAAAACATACACTGACACCCAGTAACACAGACACACACTTACACCAAGTAACCAAGAGAGACAATGACACCAAGTAACGAAGACATACACTGATACCCAGTAACACAGACACACACTTACACCAAGTAACAGAGACATGCACTGACACCAAGTAACAAAGACATGCACTGACACCAAGTAACAAAGACATACACTTACACCAAGTAACAAAAACATACACTTACACCAAGTAACAAAGACATACACTTACACCAAGTAACAAAGACATACACATATACTCAGTAACAGACATACACTTACACCAAGTAACAAAGACATACAGTTACACCAAGTAACAAAGACATACACTGACACCCAGTAACACAGACACACACTTACACCAAGTAACACAGACATACACTGACACCAAGTAACAAAGACATACACTGATACCCAGTAACACAGACACACACTTACACCAAGCAACCGAGACATACACTGACACCAAGTAACCGAGACATACACTTGCACCAAGTAACAAAGACATGCACTGACACCAAGTAACAAAGACATGCACTGACACCAAGTAACAAAAACATACACTTACACCACGTAACAAAAACATACACTTACACCAAGTAACAAAGACATACACTTACACCAAGTAACAAAGACATACACTTACACCAAGTAACACAGACACACACTTACACCAAGTAACAAAGACATACACATATACTCAGTAACAGACATACACTTACACCAAGTAACAAAGACATACAGTTACACCAAGTAACAAAGACATACACTGACACCCAGTAACACAGACACACACTTACACCAAGTAACACAGACATACACTGACACCAAGTAACAAAGACATACACTGATACCCAGGAACACAGACACACACTTACACCAAGCAACCGAGACATACACTGACACCAAGTAACCGAGACATACAATTACACCAAGTAACAAAGACATGCACTGACACCAAGTAACAAAGACATGCACTGACACCAAGTAACAAAAACATACACTTACACCAAGTAACAAAAACATACACTTACACCAAGTAACAAAAACATACACTGACACCAAGTAACAAAGACACACACTTACATCAAGTAACAAAGACAGAAACTGATACACAGTATCACAGACACACACTTACACCAAGTAACAAAGACAGAAACTGATACACAGTATCACAGACACACACTTCCACCAAATAACAAAGACATACACTGATACTCAGTTACATAGACACACACCTACACCAAGTAATGAAGGCATACACTGACACAAAGTAACAAAGACATGCACTGATACCCAGTAACACAGACACACACTTACACCAAGTAACAAAGACATACACAGATACTCAGTAACCCAGACACACACTTACACCAAGTAACAAAGACATACAGTTACACCAAGTAACAAAGACATACACTGACACCAAGTAACAAAGACATACACTGACACCAAGTAACAAAGACATACACTGATACCCAGTAACACAGACATACACTGACACCAAGTTACAAAGACGTACACTGACACCAAGTAACAGAGACATACACTGACACCAAGTAACAAAGACATTCACTGACACCAAGTAACAAAGACATACACTGACACCAAGTAACAAAGACATACACTTACACCAAGTAACAAAAACATACACTGACACCAAGTAACAAAAACATACACTGACACCAAGTAACAAAGACATACACTTACACCAAGTAACACAAACATACACTGACACCAAGTAACAAAGACATACACTGACACCAAGTAACAAAGACATACACTGATACCCAGTAACACAGACACACTCTTAGACCAAGTAACAAAGACATACACTGATACTCAGTAACACAGACACACACTTACACCCATTAACAAAGACATACACTGACACCAAGTAACAAAGACATACACTGACACCAAGTAACAAAGACATACACTTACACCAAGTAACAAAGACATACACTTACACCAAGTAACAAAGACATACACATATACTAAGTAACAGACACACACTTACACCAAGTAACAAAGACATACACTGACACCAAGTAACAAAGACATACACTTACACCAAGTAACAAAAACATACACTGACACCAAGTAACAAAAACATACACTGACACCAAGTAACAAAGACATACACTGACACCAAGTAACAAAGACATACACTGATACCCAGTAACACAGACATACACTGACACCAAGTAACAAAGACAGAAACTGACACCCAGTATCACAGACACACACTGACACCAAGTAACAAAGACATACACTGACACCAAGTAACAAAGACATACACTGATACCCAGTAACACAGACACACACTTACACCAAGTAACAAAGACATACACTTACACCAAGTAACACAAACATACACTGACACCAAGTAACAAAGACATACACTGACACCAAGTAACAAAGACATATACTGATACCCAGTAACACAGACACACACTGATACCCAGTAACACAGACACACACTTAGACCAAGTAACAAAGACATACACTGATACTCAGTAACACAGACACACACTTACACCCATTAACAAAGACATACACTGACACCAAGTAACAAAGACATACACTGGCACCAAGTAACAAAGACATACACTGACACCCAGTAACAAAGACATACACTGATACCCAGTAACACAGACACACACTTACACCAAGTAATAAAGAGAGACAATGACACCAAGTAACGAAGACATACACTGATACCCAGTAACACAGACACACACTTACACCAAGTAACAGAGACATGCACTGACACCAAGTAACAAAGACATGCACTGACACCAAGTAACAAAGACATACACTTACACCAAGTAACACAGACACACACTTACACCAAGTAACAAAGACATACACATATACTCAGTAACAGACACACACTTACACCAAGTAACAAAGACATACACTGACAACAAGTAACAAAGACATACAGTTACACCAAGTAACAAAGACATACACTGACACCAGGTAAAAAAGACACACACTTACACCAAGTAACACAGACATACACTGACACCAAGTAACAAAGACATACACTGATACCCAGTAACACAGACACACACTTACACCAAGTAACAAAGAGAGACAATGACACCAAGTAACGAAGACATACACTGACAACAAGTAACACAGACACACACTTACACCAAGTAACAGAGACATGCACTGACACCAAGTAACAAAGACATGCACTGACACCAAGTAACAAAGACATACACTTACACCAAGTAACAAAAACATACACTTACACCAAGTAACAAAAACATACACTTACACCAAGTAACAAAGACATACACTTACACCAAGTAACAAAGACATACATTTACACCAAGTAACACAGACACACACTTACACCAAGTAACAAAGACATACACATATACTCAGTAACAGACACACACTTACACCAAGTAACAAAGACATACACTGACAACAAGTAACAAAGACATATAGTTACACCAAGTAACAAAGACATACACTGACACCCAGTAACACAGACACACACTTACACCAAGTAACACAGACATACACTGACACCAAGTAACAAAGACATACACTGATACCCAGTAACACAGACACACACTTACACCAAGTAACCGAGACATACACTTACACCAAGTAACAAAGACATGCGCTGACACCAAGTAACAAAGACATGCACTGACACCAAGTAACAAAGACATACACTTACACCAAGTAACAAAGACATACACTGACACCCAGTAACAAAGACATACACTTACACCAAGTAACACAAACATACACTGACACCAAGTAACAAAGACATACACTGACACCAAGTAACAAAGACATACACTGACACCCAGTAACAAAGACATACACTTACACCAAGTAACAAAGAGAGACAATGACACCAAGTAACGAAGACATACACTGATACCCAGTAACACAGACACACACTTACACCAAGTAACAGAGACATGCACTGACACCAAGTAACAAAGACATGCACTGACACCAAGTAACAAAGACATACACTTACACCAAGTAACAAAGACATACACTTACACCAAGTAACAAAGACATACACTTACACCAAGTAACACAGACACACACTTACACCAAGTAACAAAGACATACACATATACTCAGTAACAGACACACACTTACACCAAGTAACAAAGACAGACAGTTACACCAAGTAACAAAGACATACACTGACACCCAGTAACACAGACACACACTTACACCAAGTAACACAGACATACACAGACACCAAGTAACAAAGACATACACAGACACCAAGTAACAAAGACATACACTGATACCCAGTAACACAGACACACACTTACACCAAGTAACCGAGACAGACACTGACACCAATTAACCGAGACATACACTGACACCAAGTAACAAAGACATGCACTGACACCAAGTAACAAAGACATGCACTGACACCAAGTAACAAAGACATACACTTACACCAAGTAACAAAAACATACACTTACACCAAGTAACAAAAACATACACTTACACCAAGTAACACAAACATACATTGACACCAAGTAACAAAGACACACACTTACATCAAGTAACAAAGACAGAAACTGATACACAGTATCACAGACACACACTTACACCAAGTAACAAAGACAGAAACTGATACACAGTATCACAGACACACACTTACATCAAGTAACAAAGACATACACTGATACTCAGTTACACAGACACACACCTACACCAAGTAACGAAGGCATACACTGACACAAAGTAACAAAGACATGCACTGATACCCAGTAACACAGACACACACTTACACCAAGTAACAAAGACATACACAGATACTCAGTAACCCAGACACACACTTACACCAAGTAACACAGACATACACTGACACAAAGTAACAAAGACATGCACTGATACCCAGTAACACAGACACACACTTACACCAAGTAACAAAGACATACACAGATACTCAGTAACCCAGACACACACTTACACCAAGTAACACAGACATACACTGATACCAAGTAACAAAGACATACACTGATACCCAGTAACACAGACACACACTTACACCAAGTAACCGAGACATACACTGACACCAAGTAACCGAGACATACACTGACACCAAGTAACAAAGACATGCACTGACACCAAGTAACAAAGACATGCACTGACACCAAGTAACAAAGACATACACTTACACCAAGTAACAAAAACATACACTTACACCAAGTAACACAAACATACACTTACACCAAGTAACACAAACATACACTGACACCAAGTAACAAAGACACACACTTACACCAAGTACACAGACATACACTGACACCAAGTAACAAAGACATACACTTACATCAAGTAACAAAGACATACAGTTACACCAAGTAACAAAGACATACACTGACACCAAGTAACAAAGACATACACTGACACCAAGTAACAGAGACATACACTGACACCAAGTAACAGAGACATACACTGACACCAAGTAACAAAGACATACACTGACACCAAGTAACAAAGACATGCACTGACACCAAGTAACAAAGACATACACTGACACCAAGTAACAAAAACATACACTGACACCAAGTAACAAAAACATACACTTACACCAAGTCACAAAGACATACACTGACACCAAGTAACAAAGACATACACTGATACCCAGTAACAAAGACATACACTGATACCCAGTAACACAGACACACACTGACACCAAGTAACAAAGACATACACTGATACTCAGTAACACAGACACACACTTACACCCATTAACAAAGACATACACTGACATCAAGTAACAAAGACATACACTGATACCCAGTAACACAGACATACACTGACACCAAGTTACAAAGACATACACTGACACCAAGTAACAGAGACATACACTGAAACCAAGTAACAAAGACATACACTGACACCAAGTAACAAAGACATGCACTGACACCAAGTAACAAAGACATACACTGACACCAAGTAACAAAAACATACACTGACACCAAGTAACAAAAACATACACTTACACCAAGTCACAAAGACATACACTGACACCAAGTCACAAAGACATACACTGACACCAAGTAACAAAGACATACACTGACACCAAGTAACAAAGACATACACTGATACCCAGTAAGAAAGACATACACTGACAGCAAGTAACAAAGACATACACTGACACCAAGTAACAAAAACATACACTGACACCCAGTAACACAGACACACACTTACACCAAGTAACCAAGAGAGACAATGACACCAAGTAACGAAGACATACACTGATACCCAGTAACACAGACACACACTTACACCAAGTAACAGAGACATGCACTGACACCAAGTAACAAAGACATGCACTGACACCAAGTAACAAAGACATACACTTACACCAAGTAACAAAAACATACACTTACACCAAGTAACAAAGACATACACTTACACCAAGTAACAAAGACATACACTTACACCAATTAAGACAGACACACACTTACACCAAGTAACAAAGACATACACATATACTCAGTAACAGACATACACTTACACCAAGTAACAAAGACATACAGTTACACCAAGTAACAAAGACATACACTGACACCCAGTAACACAGACACACACTTACACCAAGTAACACAGACATACACTGACACCAAGTAACAAAGACATACACTGATACCCAGTAACACAGACACACACTTACACCAAGCAACCGAGACATACACTGACACCAAGTAACCGAGACATACACTTGCACCAAGTAACAAAGACATGCACTGACACCAAGTAACAAAGACATGCACTGACACCAAGTAACAAAAACATACACTTACACCACGTAACAAAAACATACACTTACACCAAGTAACAAAGACATACACTTACACCAAGTAACACAGACACACACTTACACCAAGTAACAAAGACATACACATATACTCAGTAACAGACATACACTTACACCAAGTAACAAAGACATACAGTTACACCAAGTAACAAAGACATACACTGACACCCAGTAACACAGACACACACTTACACCAAGTAACACAGACATACACTGACACCAAGTAACAAAGACATACACTGATACCCAGGAACACAGACACACACTTACACCAAGCAACCGAGACATACACTGACACCAAGTAACCGAGACATACACTTACACCAAGTAACAAAGACATGCACTGACACCAAGTAACAAAGACATGCACTGACACCAAGTAACAAAAACATACACTTACACCAAGTAACAAAAACATTCACTTACACCAAGTAACAAAGACATACACTGACACCAAGTAACAAAGACACACACTTACATCAAGTAACAAAGACAGAAACTGATACACAGTATCACAGACACACACTTACACCAAGTAACAAAGACAGAAACTGATACACAGTATCACAGACACACACTTACACCAAATAACAAAGACATACACTGATACTCAGTTACACAGACACACACCTACACCAAGTAACGAAGGCATACACTGACACAAAGTAACAAAGACATGCACTGATACCCAGTAACACAGACACACACTTACACCAAGTAACAAAGACATACACAGATACTCAGTAACCCAGACACACACTTACACCAAGTAACAAAGACATACAGTTACACCAAGTAACAAAGACATACACTGACACCAAGTAACAAAGACATACACTGACACCAAGTAACAAAGACATACACTGATACCCAGTAACACAGACATACACTGACACCAAGTTACAAAGACATACACTGACACCAAGTAACAGAGACATACACTGACACCAAGTAACAAAGACATACACTGACACCAAGTAACAAAGACATACACTGACACCAAGTAACAAAAACATACACTGACACCAAGTAACAAAAACATACACTGACACCAAGTAACAAAGACATACACTTACACCAAGTAACACAAACATACACTGACACCAAGTAACAAAGACATACACTGACACCAAGTAACAAAGACATACACTGATACCCAGTAACACAGACACACTCTTAGACCAAGTAACAAAGACATACACTGATACTCAGTAACACAGACACACACTTACACCCATTAACAAAGACATACACTGACACCAAGTAACAAAGACATACACTTACACCAAGTAACAAAGACATACACTTACACCAAGTAACAAAGACATACACATATACTAAGTAACAGACACACACTTACACCAAGTAACAAAGACATACACTGACACCAAGTAACAAAGACATACACTTACACCAAGTAACAAAAACATACACTGACACCAAGTAACAAAAACATACACTGACACCAAGTAACAAAGACATACACTGACACCAAGTAACAAAGACATACACTGATACCCAGTAACACAGACATACACTGACACCAAGTTACAAAGACATACACTGACACCAAGTAACAGAGACATACACTGACACCAAGTAACAAAGACATACACTGACACCAAGTAACAAAGACATACACTTACACCAAGTAACAAAAATATACACTGACACCAAGTAACAAAAACATACACTGACACCAAGTAACAAAGACATACACTGACACCAAGTAACAAAGACATACACTGATACCCAGTAACACAGACATACACTGACACCAAGTTACAAAGACATACACTGACACCAAGTAACAGAGACATACACTGACACCAAGTAACAAAGACATACACTGACACCAAGTAACAAAGACATACACTGACACCAAGTAACAAAGACATACACTTACACCAAGTAACAAAAACATACACTGACACCAAGTAACAAAAACATACACTGACACCAAGTAACAAAGACATACACTTACACCAAGTAACACAAACATACATTGACACCAAGTAACAAAGACATACACTGACACCAAGTAACAAAGACATACACTGATACCCAGTAACACAGACACACTCTTAGACCAAGTAACAAAGACATACACTGATACTCAGTAACACAGACACACACTTACACCCATTAACAAAGACATACACTGACACCAAGTAACAAAGACATACACTGACACCAAGTAACAAAGACATACACTTACACCAAGTAACAAAGACATACACTTACACCAAGTAACAAAGACATACACATATACTAAGTAACAGACACACACTTACACCAAGTAACAAAGACATACACTGACAACAAGTAACAAAGACATACAGTTACACCAAGTAACAAAGACATACACTGACACCAAGTAACAAAGACATACATTGACACCAAGTAACAAAGACATACACTGATACCCAGTAACACAGACACACACTTACACCAAGTAACACAGACATACACTGACACCAAGTAACAAAGACATACACTGATACCCAGTAACACAGACACACACTTACACCAAGGAACAAAGACATACACTGATACTCAGTAACACAGACACACACTTACACAAGTAACAAAGACATACACAGACACCAAGTAACAAAGACATACACTGACACCAAGTAACAAAGACATACACTTATACCCAGTAACAAAGGCATACACTGACACCCAGTAACATAGACACACACGGACACCAAGTAACAAAGACATACACTGACACCCATTAACAAAAACATACACTGACACCCAGTAACAAGGCATACACTGACACAAAGTAACAAAGACATTCACTGATACCCAATAGCACGGACACACAATTACACCAAGTAACAAAGACATACACTGACACCAAGTAACAAAGACATACACTGACACCAAGTAACAAAGACATACACTGATACCCAGTAACACAGACACACACCTACACCAAGTAACAAAGACATACACTGACACCAAGTAACAAAGGAATACACTGACACCCAGTAACAAAGACATACACAGACACCAAGTAACGCAGACATACACGGACTCCAAGTAACAAAGACATCCACTGACACCAAGTAACAAAGACATACACTGACACCAAGTAACAAAGACATTCACTGATACCTAGTAACATAGACACACACTTACACCAAGTAACAAAGACAGACACTGACACCAAGTAACAAAGAAATACACTGATACCCAGTAACACAGACACACACTTACACCAAGGAACAAAGACATGCACTGATACTCAGTAACACAGACACACACTTACACCAAGTAACAAAGACATACACTGACACCAAGTAACAAAGACATACACTTACAACAAGTAACAAAGACATACACGGATACCCAGGAACACAGACACACACTTACACCAAGTAACACAGACATACACAGACACCAAGTAACAAAGACATACACTGACACCAAGTAACAAAGACATACACTGATACCCAGTAACACAGACACACACTTACACCAAGTAACAAAGACAGACAATGACACCAAGTAACAAAGACATACACTTCCACCAAGTAACACAGACATACACTGACACCAAGTAATAAAGACGTACACTTACACCAAGTACACAGATATACACTGACACCAAGTAGCAAAGACATACACTGATACCCAGTAACACAGACACACACTTCCATCAAGTAACAAAGACAGACAATGACACCAAGTAACAAAGACATACACTTCCACCAAGTAACACAGACATACACTGACACCAAGTAACAAAGACACACACTTACACCAAGTGCACAGACATACACTGACACCAAGTAACAAAGACATACACTGACACCCAGTAACACAGACACACACTTGCACCAAGTAACAAAGACAGAAACTGATACCCAGCAACACAGACAAACACCTACACCAAGTAACAAAGACAGACACTGACACCAAGTAACAAAGGCATACACTGACACCCAGTAACAAAGACATACACTGACACCAAGTAACAAAGACATTCACTGATACCCAGTAACACAGACACACACTGACACCAGGTAACAAAGACATACACTGACACCAAGTAACAAAGACATACACTGATACCCAGTAACACAGACACACACTTACACCAAGGAACAAAGACATACACTGATACTCAGTAACACAGACACACACTTACACAAGTAACAAAGACATACACTGACACCAAGTAACAAAGACATACACTTACACCAAGTAACAAAGACATACACTGACACCAAGTAACAAAGACATACACTGATACCCAGTAACACAGACACACACTTACACCAAGTAACATAGACTTACACAGACACCAAGTAACAAAGACATACACTGACACCAAGTAACAAAGACATACACTGATACCCAGTAACACAGATACACACTTACACCAAGTAACAAGGACATACACTGACACCAAGTAACAAAGGCATACACTGACACCCAGTAACAAAGAGATACACTGACACGCAGTAACATAGACACACACGGACACCAAGTAACAAAGACATACACAGACACCCATTAACATAATCATACACTGACACCCAGTAACAAGGCATACACTGACACCAAGTAACAAAGACATTCACTGATACCCAATAACACGGACACACACTTACACCAAGTAACAAAGACATACACTGACACCAAGTAACAAAGACATACACTGATACCCAGTAACACAGACACACACTTACACCAAGTAACAAAGACATACACTGATACTCAGTAACACAGACACACACTTACACCAAGTAACACAGACATACACTGACACCAAGTAACAAGGACAGACACTGACACCAAGTAACAAAGACATACACTGATACCAAGTAACACAGACACACAATTACATCAAGTAACAAAGACAGACAATGACACCAAGTAACAAAGACATACACTGATACCAGTAACACAGACACACACTTGCACCAAGTAACAGAGACATACACTGACACCAAGTAACAAAGACATACACTGACACCAAGTAACAAAGACATACACTTACACCAAGTAACAAAGATATACACTTACACCAAGTAACAAAGACAAGCACTGACACCAAGTAACAAAGACATACACTTACACCAATTAACAAAAACATACACTGACACCAAGTAACAAAGACACACACTTACACCAAGTAACACAGACAAACACTTCCACCAAGTAACAAAGACATACAGATACACCAAGTAACACAGACATACACTGACTCCAGGTAACAAAGACATACACTGATACCCAGTAACACACACACACACTGATATCCAGGAACACAGACATACACTGATACTCAGTAACACAGACACACACTTACACCAAGTAACCGAGACATACACTGACACCAAGTAACAAAGACATACACTGACACCAAGTAACAAAGACATGCACTGACACCAAGTAACAAAGACATACACTGATACCCAGTAACACAGACACACACTTACACCAAGTAACAAAGACACACAATGACACCAAGTAACAAAGACATACACTTACACCAAGTAACACAGACATACACTGACACCAAGTAACAAAGACACACACTTACACCAAGTACACAGACATACACTGACACCAAGTAACAAAGACATACACTGACACCCAGTAACACAGACACACACTTAGACCAAGTAACAAAGACATACACTGATACCCAGTTACACAGACACACACTTACACCAACTAACACAGACATACACTGACCCCAAGTAACAAAGACATACACTGATACCCAGTAACACAGACACACACTTACACCAAGTCACAAAGACATACACTGACACCCAGTAACAAAGACATACACTGACACCCAGTAACACAGACACACACGGACACCAAGTAACAAAGACATACACTGACACCAAGTAACAAAGACATACACTGATACCCAGTAACACAGACACACACTTACACCAAGGAACATAGACATACACTGATACTCAGTAACACAGACACACACTTACACAAGTAACAAAGACATACACTGACACCAAGTAACAAAGACATACACTTACACCAAGTAACAAAGACATACACTGACACCAAGTAACAAAGACATACACAGACACCAAGTAACAAAGACATACACTGACACCAAGTAACAAAGACATACACTGATACCCAGTAACAAAGGCATACACTGACACCCAGTAACATAGACACACACGGACACCAAGTAACAAAGACATACACTGACGCCCATTAACAAAAACATACACTGACACCCAGTAACAAGGCATACACTGACACAAAGTAACAAAGACATTCACTGATACTCAATAGCACGGACACACACTTACACCAAGTAACAAAGACATACACTGACACCAAGTAACAAAGACATACACTGACACCAAGTAACAAAGACATACACTGATACCCAGTAACACAGACACACACCTACACCAAGTAACAAAGACATACACTGACACCAAGTAACAAAGGAATACACTGACACCCAGTAACAAAGACATACACAGACACCAAGTAACACAGACATACACGGACTCCAAGTAACAAAGACATCCACTGACACCAAGTAACAAAGACATACACTGACACCAAGTAACAAAGACATTCACTGATACCTAGTAACATAGACACACACTTACACCAAGTAACAAAGACAGACACTGACACCAAGTAACAAAGAAATACACTGATACCCAGTAACACAGACACACACTTACACCAAGGAACAAAGACATGCACTGATACTCAGTAACACAGACACACACTTACACCAAGTAACAAAGACATACACTGACACCAAGTAACAAAGACATACACTTACAACAAGTAACAAAGACATACACGGATACCCAGGAACACAGACACACACTTACACCAAGTAACACAGACATACACAGACACCAAGTAACAAAGACATACACTGACACCAAGTCACAAAGACATACACTGATACCCAGTAACACAGACACACACTTACACCAAGTAACAAAGACAGACAATGACACCAAGTAACAAAGACATACACTTCCACCAAGTAACACAGACATACACTGACACCAAGTAATAAAGACGTACACTTACACCAAGTACACAGACATACACTGACACCAAGTAGCAATGACATACACTGATACCCAGTAACACAGACACATACTTCCATCAAGTAACAAAGACAGACAATGACACCAAGTAACAAAGACATACACTTCCACCAAGTAACACAGACATACACTGACACCAAGTAACAAAGACACACACTTACACCAAGTGCACAGACATACACTGACACCAAGTAACAAAGACATACACTGACACCCAGTAACACAGACACACACTTGCACCAAGTAACAAAGACAGAAACTGATACCCAGCAACACAGACAAACACCTACACCAAGTAACAAAGACAGACACTGACACCAAGTAACAAAGGCATACACTGACACCCAGTAACAAAGACATACACTGACACCAAGTAACAAAGACATTCACTGATACCCAGTAACACAGACACACACTGACACCAGGTAACAAAGACATACACTGACACCAAGTAACAAAGACATACACTGATACCCAGTAACACAGACACACACTTACACCAAGGAACAAAGACATACACTGATACTCAGTAACACAGACACACACTTACACAAGTAACAAAGACATACACTGACACCAAGTAACAAAGACATACACTGATACCCAGTAACACAGACACACACTTACACCAAGTAACATAGACATACACAGACACCAAGAAACAAAGACATACACTGACACCAAGTAACAAAGACATACACTGATACCCAGTAACACAGATACACACTTACACCAAGTAACAAGGACATACACTGACACCAAGTAACAAAGGCATACACTGACACCCAGTAACAAAGAGATACACTGACACGCAGTAACATAGACACACACGGACACCAAGTAACAAAGACATACACAGACACCCATTAACATAATCATACACTGACACCCAGTAACAAGGCATACACTGACACCAAGTAACAAAGACATTCACTGATACCCAATAACACGGACACACACTTACACCAAGTAACAAAGACATACACTGACACCAAGTAACAAAGACATACACTGATACCCAGTAACACAGACACACACTTACACCAAGTAACAAAGACATACACTGATACTCAGTAACACAGACACACACTTACACCAAGTAACACAGACATACACTGACACCAAGTAACAAGGACAGACACTGACACCAAGTAACAAAGACATACACTGATACCAAGTAACACAGACACACACTTACACCAAGTACACAGACACACACTTACACCAAGTAACAAAGACATACACTGATACCCAGTTACACAGACACACACTTACACCAACTAACACAGACAACACTGACCCCAAGTAACAAAGACATACACTGATACCCAGTAACACAGACACACACTTACACCAAGTCACAAAGACATACACTGACACCCAGTAACAAAAACACACAATGACACCAAGTAACAAAGGCACACACTGACACCAAGTAACAAAGACATACACTGACACCCATTAACAAAAACATACACTGACACCCAGTAACAAGGCATAGACTGACACCAAGTAACTAAGACATTCAATGATACCCAGTAACACAGACACACACTTACACCAAGTAACAAAGACATACACTGAGACCAAGTAACAAAGACATTCACTGACACCAAGTCACAAAGACATACACTGATACCCAGTAACACAGACACACACTTACACCAAGTAACAAAGACATGCACTGATACCCAGTAACACAGACACACACTTACACCAAGTAACACAAACATACACTGAAACCAAGTAACAAAGACATACACAGACACCAAGTAACAAAGACATACACTGATATCCAGTAACACAGACACACACTTACACCAAGTACCAAAGACAGACAATGACACCAAGTAACAAAGACATGCACTGATACCCAGTAACACAGACACACACATACACCAAGTAACAGAGACATACACTGACACCAAGTAACAAAGACATACACTTACACCAAGTAACAAAGACAGGCACTGACACCAAGTAACAAAGGCATACACTGACACCAAGTAACAAAGACATACACTGACACTAAGTAACAAAGACATGCACTGACACCAAGTAACAAAGACATACACTGATACCCAGTAACACAGACACACACTGACACCAAGTAACAAAGACATACACTGATACCCAGTAACACAGACACACACTTACACCAAGTAACAAAGACACACAATGACACCAAGTAACAGAGACATACAATTACACCAAGTAACACGGACATACACTGACACCAAGTAACAAAGACACACACTTACACCAAGTACACAGACATACACTGACACCAAGTAACAAAGACATACACTGACACCCAGTAACACAGACACACACTTACACCAAGTAACAAAGACATACACTGATCCCCAGTTACACAGACACACACTTACACCAACTAACACAGACATACACTGACCCTAAGTAACAAAGACATACACTGATACACAGTAACACAGACACACACTTACTGCAAGTCACAAAGACATACACTGACACCCAGTAACAAAAACACACAATGACACCAAGTAACAAAGACATACACTGACCCCCATTAACAAAAACATACACTGACATCCAGTAACAAGGCATAGACTGACACCAAGTAACTAAGACATTCACTGATACCCAGTAACACAGACACACACTTACACCAAGTAACAAAGACATACACTGACACCAAGTAACAAAGACATTCACTGACACCAAGTCACAAAGACATACACTGATACCCAGTAACACAGACACACACTTACACCAAGTAACAAAGACATGCACTGATACCCAGTAACACAGACACACACTTACACCAAGTAACACAGACATACACTGACATCAAGTAACAAAGACATACGCTGATACCCAGTAACACAGACACACACTTACACCAAGTACCAAAGACAAACACTTCCACCAAGTAACAAAGACATACACTTACACCAAGTAACAAAGACATACACTTACACCAAGTAACAAAGACAGGCACTGACACCAAGTAACAAAGACATACACTTACACCAAGTAACAAAGACATACACTGACACCAAGTAACAAAGACATACGCTTACACCAAGTAACAAAGACATACACTGACACCAAGTAACAAAGACATACACTTACACCAAGTAACAAAGACAGGCACTGACACCAAGTAACAAAGACATACACTTACACCAAGTAACAAAGACATACACTTACACCAGGTAACACAAACATACACTGACACCAAGTAACAAAGACACACACTTACACCAAGTACACAGACATACACTGACACCAAGTAACAAAGACATACAATGACACCCAGTAACACAGACACACACTTACACCAAGTAACCAAGACACAAACTGATACCCAGTAACACAGACACACACTTACACCAAGTAACAAAAACAAACACTTCCACCAAGTAACACAGACATACACTTACACCAAGTAACAAAGACATACACTTACACCAAGTAACAAAGACAGGCACTGACACCAAGTAACAAAGACATACACTTACACCAAGTAACAAAGACATACACTTACACCAAGTAACAAAGACATACACTTACACCTAGTAACAAAGACATACACTGACACCAAGTAACAAAGACATACACTTACACCAAGTAACAAAGACAGGCACTGACACCAAGTAACAAAGACATACACTGATACCCAGTAACACAGACACACACTTACACCAAGTAACAAAGACACACAATGACACCAAGTAACAAAGACATACACTTACACCAAGTAACACAGACATACACTGACACCAAGTAACAAAGACACACACTTACACCAAGTACACAGACATACACTGACACCAAGTAACAAAGACATACACTGACACCCAGTAACACAGACACACACTTACACCAAGTAACAAAGACATACACTGATACCCAGTTACACAGACACACACTTACACCAACTAACACAGACAACACTGACCCCAAGTAACAAAGACATACACTGATACCCAGTAACACAGACACACACTTACACCAAGTCACAAAGACATACACTGACACCCAGTAACAAAAACACACAATGACACCAAGTAACAAAGGCACACACTGACACCAAGTAACAAAGACATACACTGACACCCATTAACAAAAACATACACTGACACCCAGTAACAAGGCATAGACTGACACCAAGTAACTAAGACATTCAATGATACCCAGTAACACAGACACACACTTACACCAAGTAACAAAGACATACACTGAGACCAAGTAACAAAGACATTCACTGACACCAAGTCACAAAGACATACACTGATACCCAGTAACACAGACACACACTTACACCAAGTAACAAAGACATGCACTGATACCCAGTAACACAGACACACACTTACACCAAGTAACACAGACATACACTGACATCAAGTAACAAAGACATACGCTGATACCCAGTAACACAGACACACACTTACACCAAGTAACACAAACATACACTGAAACCAAGTAACAAAGACATACACAGACACCAAGTAACAAAGACATACACTGATATCCAGTAACACAGACACACACTTACACCAAGTACCAAAGACAGACAATGACACCAAGTAACAAAGACATGCACTGATACCCAGTAACACAGACACACACATACACCAAGTAACAGAGACATACACTGACACCAAGTAACAAAGACATACACTTACACCAAGTAACAAAGACAGGCACTGACACCAAGTAACAAAGGCATACACTTACACCAAGTTACAAAGACATACACTTACACCAGGTAACACAAACATACACTGACACCAAGTAACAAAGACACACACTTACACCAAGTACACAGACATACACTGACACCAAGTAACAAAGACAAACAATGACACCCAGTAACACAGACACACACTTACACCAAGTAACCAAGACAGAAACTGATACCCAGTAACACAGACACAAACTTACACCAAGTGACAAAGACATACACTGATACTCAGTTACACAGACACACACCTACACCAAGTAACAAAGACATACACTGACACCAAGTAACAAAGGAATACACTGACACCAAGTAACAAAGGAATACACTGACACCCAGTAACAAAGACATACACTGACACCAAGTAACAAGGACAGACACTGACACCAAGACACACACCAACACCAAGTAACAAAGACATACACTGACACCAAGTAACAAAGGAATACACTGACACCAAGTAAGAAAGGAATACACTGACACCCAGTAACAAAGACATACACTGACACCAAGTAACAAGGACAGACACTGACACCAAGTAACAAAGACATACACTGATACCCAGTAACATAGACACACACTTACACCAAGTAACAAATGCAGGCAATGACACCAAGTAACAAAGACATACACTGATACCAGTAACACAGACACACACTTACACCAAGTAACAAAGACATACACTGACACCAAGTAACAAAGTCATACACTTACACCAAGTAACAAAGTCATACACTTACACCAAGTAACAAAGACAAGCACTGACACCAAGTAACAAAGACATACACTTACACCAAGTAACAAAAACATACACTGACACCAAGTAACAAAGACACACACTTACACCAAGTAACACAGACAAACACTTCCACCAAGTAACAAAGACATACAGTTACACCAAGTGACAAAGACATACACTGACACCAGGTAACAAAGACATACACTGATACCCAGTAACACAGACACACACTGATATCCAGGAACACAGACATACACTGATACTCAGTAACACAGACACACACTTACACCAAGTAACCGAGACATACACTGACACCAAGTAACAAAGACATACACTGACACCAAGTAACAAAGACATACACTGACACTAAGTAACAAAGACATGCACTGACACCAAGTAACAAAGACATACACTGATACCCAGTAACACAGACACACACTGACACCAAGTAACAAAGACATACACTGATACCCAGTAACACAGACACACACTTACACCAAGTAACAAAGACACACAATGACACCAAGTAACAGAGACATACAATTACACCAAGTAACACAGACATACACTGACACCAAGTAACAAAGACACACACTTACACCAAGTACACAGACATACACTGACACCAAGTAACAAAGACATACACTGACACCCAGTAACACAGACACACACTTACACCAAGTAACAAAGACATACACTGATCCCCAGTTACACAGACACACACTTACACCAACTAACACAGACATACACTGACCCTAAGTAACAAAGACATACACTGATACACAGTAACACAGACACACACTTACTGCAAGTCACAAAGACATACACTGACACCCAGTAACAAAAACACACAATGACACCAAGTAACAAAGACATACACTGACCCCCATTAACAAAAACATACACTGACACCCAGTAACAAGGCATAGACTGACACCAAGTAACTAAGACATTCACTGATACCCAGTAACACAGACACACACTTACACCAAGTAACAAAGACATACACTGACACCAAGTAACAAAGACATTCACTGACACCAAGTCACAAAGACATACACTGATACCCAGTAACACAGACACACACTTACACCAAGTAACAAAGACATGCACTGATACCCAGTAACACAGACACACACTTACACCAAGTAGCACAGACATACACTGACATCAAGTAACAAAGACATACGCTGATACCCAGTAACACAGACACACACTTACACCAAGTACCAAAGACAAACACTTCCACCAAGTAACAAAGACATACACTTACACCAAGTAACAAAGACATACACTTACACCAAGTAACAAAGACAGGCACTGACACCAAGTAACAAAGACATACACTTACACCAAGTAACAAAGACATACACTGACACCAAGTAACAAAGACATACACTTACACCAAGTAACAAAGACATACACTGACACCAAGTAACAAAGACATACACTTACACCAAGTAACAAAGACAGGCACTGACACCAAGTAACAAAGACATACACTTACACCAAGTAACAAAGACATACACTTACACCAGGTAACACAAACATACACTGACACCAAGTAACAAAGACACACACTTACACCAAGTACACAGACATACACTGACACCAAGTAACAAAGACATACAATGACACCCAGTAACACAGACACACACTTACACCAAGTAACCAAGACACAAACTGATACCCAGTAACACAGACACACACTTACACCAAGTAACAAAAACAAACACTTCCACCAAGTAACACAGACATACACTTACACCAAGTAACAAAGACATACACTTACACCAAGTAACAAAGACAGGCACTGACACCAAGTAACAAAGACATACACTTACACCAAGTAACAAAGACATACACTTACACCAAGTAACAAAGACATACACTTACACCTAGTAACAAAGACATACACTGACACCAAGTAACAAAGACATACACTTACACCAAGTAACAAAGACAGGCACTGACACCAAGTAACAAAGACATACACTTACACCAAGTAACAAAGACATACACTTACACCAGGTAACACAAACATACACTGACACCAAGTAACAAAGACACACACTTACACCAAGTACACAGACATACACTGACACCAAGTAACAAAGACATACAATGACACCCAGTAACACAGACACACACTTACACCAAGTAACCAAGACACAAACTGATACCCAGTAACACAGACACAAACTTACACCAAGTAACAAAGACATACACTGACACCAAGTAACACAGACACACACGGACTGCAAGTAACAAAGACATCCACTGACACCAAGTAACAAAGACATACACTGACACCAAGTAACAAAGACATTCACTGATACCCAGTAACATAGACACACACTTACACCAAGTAACAAAGACAGACACTGACACCAAGTAACAAAGAAATACACTGATACCCAGTAACACAGACACACACTTACACCAAGGAACAAAGACATACACTTACACCAAGTAACAAAGACATACACTTACACCAAGTAACAAAGACAAGCACTGACACCAAGTAACAAAGACATTAACTTACACCAAGTAACAAAAACATACACTGACACCAAGTAACAAAGACACACACTTGCACCAAGTAACACAGGCAATCACTTCCACCAAGTAACAAAGACATACACTGACACCAGGTAACAAAGACATGCACTGATACCCAGTAACACAGACACACACTGATATCCAGGAACACAGACATACACTGATACTCAGTAACACAGACACACACTTACACCAAGTTACCGAGACATACACTGACACCAAGTAACAAAGACATACACTGACACCAAGTAACAAAGACATACACTGACACTAAGTAACAAAGACATGCACTGAAACCAAGTAACAAAGACATACACTGACACCAAGTAACAAAGACATACACTGATACCCAGTAACACAGACACACACTTACACCAAGTAACAAAGACACACAATGACACCAAGTAACAAAGACATACACTTACACCAAGTAACACAGACATACACTGACACCAAGTAACAAAGACAGACACTTACACAAAGTACACAGACCTACACTGACACCAAGTAACAAAGACATACACTGACACCCAGTAACACAGACACACACTTACACCAAGTAACAAAGACATACACTGATACCCAGTTACACAGACACACACTTACACCAACTAACACAGACATACACTGACCCCAAGTAACAAAGACATACACTGATACCCAGCAACACAGACACACATTTAAACCAAGTCACAAAGACATACACTGACACCCAGTAACAAAAACACACAATGACACCAAGTAACAAAGGCACACACAGACACCAAGTAACAAAGACATACACTTACACCCATTAACAAAAACATACACTGACACCCAGTAACAAGGCATAGACTGACACCAAGTAACTAAGACATTCACTGATACCCAGTAACACAGACACACACTTACACCAAGTAACAAAGACATACACTGACACCAAGTAACAAAGACATTCACTGACACCAAGTCACAAAGACATACACTGATACCCAGTAACACAGACACACAATTACACCAAGTAACAAAGACATGCACTGATAACCAGTAACACAGACACACACTTACACCAAGTAACACAGACATACACTGACATCAAGTAACAAAGACATACGCTGATACCCAGTAACACAGACACACACTTACACCAAGTACCAAAGACAGACAATGACACCAAGTAACAAAGACACACACCTACACCAAGTAACAAAGACATACACTGACACCAAGTAACAAAGGAATACACTGACACCAAGTAACAAAGGAATACACTGACACCCAGTAACAAAGACATACACTGACACCAAGTAACAAGGACAGACACTGACACCAAGACACACACCAACACCAAGTAACAAAGACATACACTGACACCAAGTAACAAAGGAATACACTGACACCAAGTAAGAAAGGAATACACTGACACCCAGTAACAAAGACATACACTGACACCAAGTAACAAGGACAGACACTGACACCAAGTAACAAAGACATACACTGATACCCAGTAACATAGACACACACTTACACCAAGTAACAAATGCAGGCAATGACACCAAGTAACAAAGACATACACTGATACCAGTAACACAGACACACACTTACACCAAGTAACAAAGACATACACTGACACCAAGTAACAAAGTCATACACTTACACCAAGTAACAAAGTCATACACTTACACCAAGTAACAAAGACAAGCACTGACACCAAGTAACAAAGACATACACTTACACCAAGTAACAAAAACATACACTGACACCAAGTAACAAAGACACACACTTACACCAAGTAACACAGACAAACACTTCCACCAAGTAACAAAGACATACAGTTACACCAAGTGACAAAGACATACACTGACACCAGGTAACAAAGACATACACTGATACCCAGTAACACAGACACACACTGATATCCAGGAACACAGACATACACTGATACTCAGTAACACAGACACACACTTACACCAAGTAACCGAGACATACACTGACACCAAGTAACAAAGACATACACTGACACCAAGTAACAAAGACATACACTGACACTAAGTAACAAAGACATGCACTGACACCAAGTAACAAAGACATACACTGATACCCAGTAACACAGACACACACTGACACCAAGTAACAAAGACATACACTGATACCCAGTAACACAGACACACACTTACACCAAGTAACAAAGACACACAATGACACCAAGTAACAGAGACATACAATTACACCAAGTAACACAGACATACACTGACACCAAGTAACAAAGACACACACTTACACCAAGTACACAGACATACACTGACACCAAGTAACAAAGACATACACTGACACCCAGTAACACAGACACACACTTACACCAAGTAACAAAGACATACACTGATCCCCAGTTACACAGACACACACTTACACCAACTAACACAGACATACACTGACCCTAAGTAACAAAGACATACACTGATACACAGTAACACAGACACACACTTACTGCAAGTCACAAAGACATACACTGACACCCAGTAACAAAAACACACAATGACACCAAGTAACAAAGACATACACTGACCCCCATTAACAAAAACATACACTGACACCCAGTAACAAGGCATAGACTGACACCAAGTAACTAAGACATTCACTGATACCCAGTAACACAGACACACACTTACACCAAGTAACAAAGACATACACTGACACCAAGTAACAAAGACATTCACTGACACCAAGTCACAAAGACATACACTGATACCCAGTAACACAGACACACACTTACACCAAGTAACAAAGACATGCACTGATACCCAGTAACACAGACACACACTTACACCAAGTAGCACAGACATACACTGACATCAAGTAACAAAGACATACGCTGATACCCAGTAACACAGACACACACTTACACCAAGTACCAAAGACAAACACTTCCACCAAGTAACAAAGACATACACTTACACCAAGTAACAAAGACATACACTTACACCAAGTAACAAAGACAGGCACTGACACCAAGTAACAAAGACATACACTTACACCAAGTAACAAAGACATACACTGACACCAAGTAACAAAGACATACACTTACACCAAGTAACAAAGACATACACTGACACCAAGTAACAAAGACATACACTTACACCAAGTAACAAAGACAGGCACTGACACCAAGTAACAAAGACATACACTTACACCAAGTAACAAAGACATACACTTACACCAGGTAACACAAACATACACTGACACCAAGTAACAAAGACACACACTTACACCAAGTACACAGACATACACTGACACCAAGTAACAAAGACATACAATGACACCCAGTAACACAGACACACACTTACACCAAGTAACCAAGACACAAACTGATACCCAGTAACACAGACACACACTTACACCAAGTAACAAAAACAAACACTTCCACCAAGTAACACAGACATACACTTACACCAAGTAACAAAGACATACACTTACACCAAGTAACAAAGACAGGCACTGACACCAAGTAACAAAGACATACACTTACACCAAGTAACAAAGACATACACTTACACCAAGTAACAAAGACATACACTTACACCTAGTAACAAAGACATACACTGACACCAAGTAACAAAGACATACACTTACACCAAGTAACAAAGACAGGCACTGACACCAAGTAACAAAGACATACACTTACACCAAGTAACAAAGACATACACTTACACCAGGTAACACAAACATACACTGACACCAAGTAACAAAGACACACACTTACACCAAGTACACAGACATACACTGACACCAAGTAACAAAGACATACAATGACACCCAGTAACACAGACACACACTTACACCAAGTAACCAAGACACAAACTGATACCCAGTAACACAGACACAAACTTACACCAAGTAACAAAGACATACACTGACACCAAGTAACACAGACACACACGGACTGCAAGTAACAAAGACATCCACTGACACCAAGTAACAAAGACATACACTGACACCAAGTAACAAAGACATTCACTGATACCCAGTAACATAGACACACACTTACACCAAGTAACAAAGACAGACACTGACACCAAGTAACAAAGAAATACACTGATACCCAGTAACACAGACACACACTTACACCAAGGAACAAAGACATACACTTACACCAAGTAACAAAGACATACACTTACACCAAGTAACAAAGACAAGCACTGACACCAAGTAACAAAGACATTAACTTACACCAAGTAACAAAAACATACACTGACACCAAGTAACAAAGACACACACTTGCACCAAGTAACACAGGCAATCACTTCCACCAAGTAACAAAGACATACACTGACACCAGGTAACAAAGACATGCACTGATACCCAGTAACACAGACACACACTGATATCCAGGAACACAGACATACACTGATACTCAGTAACACAGACACACACTTACACCAAGTTACCGAGACATACACTGACACCAAGTAACAAAGACATACACTGACACCAAGTAACAAAGACATACACTGACACTAAGTAACAAAGACATGCACTGAAACCAAGTAACAAAGACATACACTGACACCAAGTAACAAAGACATACACTGATACCCAGTAACACAGACACACACTTACACCAAGTAACAAAGACACACAATGACACCAAGTAACAAAGACATACACTTACACCAAGTAACACAGACATACACTGACACCAAGTAACAAAGACAGACACTTACACAAAGTACACAGACCTACACTGACACCAAGTAACAAAGACATACACTGACACCCAGTAACACAGACACACACTTACACCAAGTAACAAAGACATACACTGATACCCAGTTACACAGACACACACTTACACCAACTAACACAGACATACACTGACCCCAAGTAACAAAGACATACACTGATACCCAGCAACACAGACACACATTTAAACCAAGTCACAAAGACATACACTGACACCCAGTAACAAAAACACACAATGACACCAAGTAACAAAGGCACACACAGACACCAAGTAACAAAGACATACACTTACACCCATTAACAAAAACATACACTGACACCCAGTAACAAGGCATAGACTGACACCAAGTAACTAAGACATTCACTGATACCCAGTAACACAGACACACACTTACACCAAGTAACAAAGACATACACTGACACCAAGTAACAAAGACATTCACTGACACCAAGTCACAAAGACATACACTGATACCCAGTAACACAGACACACAATTACACCAAGTAACAAAGACATGCACTGATAACCAGTAACACAGACACACACTTACACCAAGTAACACAGACATACACTGACATCAAGTAACAAAGACATACGCTGATACCCAGTAACACAGACACACACTTACACCAAGTACCAAAGACAGACAATGACACCAAGTAACAAAGACATGCACTGATACCCAGTAACACAGACACACACTTACACCAAGTAACAGAGACATACACTGACACCAAGTAACAAAGACATACACTTACACCAAGTAACAAAGACAGGCACTGACACCAAGTAACAAAGACATACACTTACACCAAGTAACAAAGACATACACTTACACCAGCTAACACAAACATACACTGACACCAAGTAACAAAGACACACACTTACACCAAGTACACAGACATACACTGACACCAAGTAACAAAGACATACAATGACACCCAGTAACACAGACACACACTTACACCAAGTAACCAAGACAGAAACTGATACCCAGTAACACAGACACAAACTTACACCAAGTAACAAAGACATACACTGACACCAAGTAACACAGACACACACGGACTCCAAGTAACAAAGACATCCACTGACACCAAGTAACAAAGACATACACTGACACCAAGTAACAAAGACATTCACTGATACCCAGTAACATAGACACACACTTACACCAAGTAACAAAGACAGACACTGACACCAAGTAACAAAGAAATACACTGATACCCAGTAACACAGACACACACTTACACAAAGGAACAAAGACATACACTGATACTCAGTAACACAGACAAACAATTACACCAAGTAACAAAGACATACACAGACACCAAGTAACAAAGACATACACTTACACCAAGTAACAAAGACATACACGGATAGCCAGGAACACAGACACACACTTACACCAAGTAACACAGACATACACAGACACCAAGTAACAAAGATATACACTGACACCAAGTAACAAAGACAGACAATGACACCAAGTAACAAAGACGTACACTTCCACCAAGTAACACAGACATACACTGACACCAAGTAACAGAGACACACACTTACACCAAGTACACAGACATACACTGACACCAAGTAGCAAAGACATACAATGATACCCAGTAACAAAGACACACACTTCCATCAAGTAACAAAGACAGACAATGACACCAAGTAACAAAGACATACACTTCCACGAAGTAACACAGACATACACTGACACCAAGTAAGAAAGACACACACTTACACCAAGTACACAGACATGCACTGACACCAAGTAACAAAGACAGAAACTGATTCCCAGCAACACAGACAAACACCTACACCAAGTAACAAAGACAGACACTGACACCAAGTAACAAAGGCATACACTGACACCCAGTAACAAAGACATACACTGACACCAAGTAACAAAGGCATACACTGACACCCAGTAACAAAGGCATACACTGACACCAAGTAACAAAGGCATACACTGACACCCAGTAACAAAGACATACACTGACACCCAGCAACACAGACACACACGGACACCAAGTAACAAAGACATACACAGACACCAAGTAACAAAGACATACACTGATACCCAGTAACACAGACACACACTTACACCAAGGAACAAAGACATACACTGATACTCAGTAACACAGACACACACTTACACAAGTAACAAAGACATACACTGACACCAAGTAACAAAGACATACACTTACACCAAGTAACAAAGACATACACTGACACCAAGTAACAAAGACATACACGGATACCCAGGAACACAGACACACACTTACACCAAGTAACACAGACATACACAGACACCAAGTAACAAAGACATACACTGACAACAAGTAACAAAGACATACACTGATACCCAGTAACACAGACACACACTTACACCAAGTAACAAAGACAGACAATGACACCAAGTAACAAAGACATACACTTCCACCAAGTAACACAGACATACACTGACACCAAGTAACAAAGTCACACACTTACACCAAGTACACAGACATACACTGACACCAAGTAACAAAGACATACACTGACACCCAGTAACACAGAAACACACTTGCACCAAGTAACAAAGACAGAAAATGATACCCAGCAACACAGACAAACACCTACACCAAGTAACAAAGACAGACACTGACACCAAGTAACAAAGGCATACACTGACACCCAGTAACAAAGACATACACTGACACCAAGTAACAAAGACATTCACTGATACCCAGTAACACAGACACACACTGACACCAGGTAACAAAGACATACACTGACACCAAGTAACAAAGACATACACTGATACCCAGTAACTCAGACACACACTTACACCAAGGAACAAAGACATACACTGATACTCAGTAACACAGACACACACTTACACATGTAACAAAGACATACACTGACACCAAGTAACAAAGACATACACTTACACCAAGTAACAAAGACATACACTGACACCAAGTAACAAAGACATACACTGATACCCAGTAACACAGACACACACTTACACCAAGTAACATAGACATACACAGACACCAAGTAACAAAGACATACACTGACACCAAGTTACAAAGACATACACTGATACCCAGTAACACAGACACACACTTACACCAAGTAACAAGGACATACACTGACACCAAGTAACAAAGGCATACACTGACACCCAGTAACAAAGAGATACACTGACACGCAGTAACATAGACACACACGGACACCACGTAACAAAGAAATACACTGACACCCATTAACAAAATCATACACTGACACCCAGTAACAAGGCATACACTGACACCAAGTAACAAAGACATTCACTGATACCCAATAACACGGACACACACTTACACCAAGTAACAAAGACATACACTGACACCAAGTAACAAAGACATACACTGACACCAAGTAACAAAGACATACACTGATACCCAGTAACACAGACACACACTTACACCAAGTAACTAAGACATACACTGATAGTCAGTAACACAGACACACACTTACACCAAGTAACACAGACATACACTGACACCAAGTAACAAGGACAGACACTGACACCAAGTTACAAAGACATACACTGATACCCAGTAACACAGACACACACTTACACCAAGTAACAAAGACAGACAATGACACCAAGTAACAAAGACATACACTGATACCAGTAACACAGACACACACTTGCACCAAGTAACAGAGACATACACTGACACCAAGTAACAAAGACATACACTGACACCAAGTAACAAAGACATACACTTACACCAAGTAACAAAGACATACACTTACACCAAGTAACAAAGACAAGCACTGACACCAAGTAACAAAGACATACACTTACACCAAGTAACAAAAACATACACTGACACCAAGTAACAAAGACACACACTTACACCAAGTAACACAGACAAACACTTCCACCAAGTAACAAAGACATGCAGTTACACCAAGTAACAAAGCAATACACTGACACCAGGTAACAAAGACATACACAGATACCCAGTAACACAGACACACACTAACACCAAGTAACACAGACATACACTGACACCAAGTTACAAAGACATGCACTAACACCAAGTAACAAAGACAGACACTGATACCCAGTAACACAGACACACACTTACACCAAGTAACAAAGACAGACAATGAGACCAAGTAACAAAGACATACACTTATACCCAGTAACACAGACACACATTACACCAAGTAACAGAGACATACACTGACACCAAGTAACAAAGACATACAGTTACACCAAGTAACAAAGACATACACTGACACCAGGTAACAAAGACATACACTGATACCCAGTAACACAGACACACACTTACACCAAGTAATACAGACATACACTGACACCAAGTTACAAAGACATACACTAACACCAAGTAACAAAGACAGACACTGATACCCAGTAACACAGACACACACTTACAGCAAGTAACAAAGACAGACAATGAGACCAAGTAACAAAGACATACACTGATACCCAGTAACACAGACACACACTTACACCAAGTAACAGAGACATACACTGACACCAAGTAACAAAGACATACACTTGCACCAAGGAACAAAGACATGCACTGACACCACGTAACAAAGACATACACGTACACCAAGTAACAAAAACATACACTGACACCAAGTCACAAAGACATACACTTACACCAAGTAACACAAACATACACTGACACCAAGTAACAAAGACACACACTTACACCAAGTACACAGACATACACTGACACCAAGTAACAAAGGCATACACTGACACCCAGTAACACAGACACACACTTACACCAAGTAACAAAGACAGAAACTGATACCCAGTATCACAGACACACACTTACACCAAGTAACAAAGACATACACTGATACTCAGTTACACAGGCACACACCTACACCAAGTAACAAAGACATACACTGACAACAAGTAACAAAGGCATACACTGACACCCAGTAACAAAGACATACACTGACACCCAGTAACACAGACAATCACGGACACCAAGTAACAAAGACATTCACTGACACCCAGTAACACAGACACACACTTACACCAAGTAACAAAGACATACACTGATACTCAGTAACACAGACACACACTTACACCCAGTAACAAAGACATCCACTGACACCAAGTAACAAAGACATACACTTACACCCATTAACAGAAACATACACTGACACCCAGTAACAAAGACATACACTGATACCCAGTAACACAGACACACAATTACAACAATTAACAAAGACATACACTGACACCCAGCAACAAGGCATACACTGAAACCAAGTAACCAAGATATTCACTGATACCCAGTAACACAGACACACACTTACACCAAGTAACAAAGACATACACTGATACTCAGTAACACAGACACACACTTACACCCAGTAACAAAGAAATACACTGACACCAAGTAACAAAGACATACACTGACACCAAGTAACAAAGACATACACTTACACCAAGTAACAAAGACATACACTTACACCAAGTAACAAAGACATGCACTGACACCAAGTACCAAAGACATACACTTACACCAAGTAACAAAGACATACACTTACAACAAGTAACACAAACATACACTGACACCAAGTAACAAAGACACACACTTACACCAAGGACACAGACATGCACTGACACCAAGTAACAAAGACATACACTGACACCCAGTAACACAGACACACACTTACACCAAGTAACAAAGACAGAAACTGATACCCAGTAACACAGACACACACTTACACCAAGTAACAAAGACATACACTGATACTCAGTTACACAGACACAAACCTACACCAAGTAACAAAGACATACACTGACACCAAGTAAGAAAGGCATACACTGACACTCAGTAACAAAGACATACACTGACACCCAGTAACACAGACACACACGGACACCAAGTAACAAAGACATACACTGACACCAAGTAACAAAATCATACACTGACACCCAGTAACAAGGCATACACTGACACCAAGTAACAAAGACATTCACTGATACCCAATAACACGGACACACACTTACACCAAGTAACAAAGACATACACTGACACCAAGTAACAAAGACATACACTGACACCAAGTAACAAAGACATACACTGATACCCAGTAACACAGACACACACTTACACCAAGTAACTAAGACATACACTGATAGTCAGTAACACAGACACACACTTACACCAAGTAACACAGACATACACTGACACCAAGTAACAAGGACAGACACTGACACCAAGTTACAAAGACATACACTGATACCCAGTTACACAGACACACACTTACACCAAGTAACAAAGACAGACAATGACACCAAGTAACAAAGACATACACTGATACCAGTAACACAGACACACACTTGCACCAAGTAACAGAGACATACATTGACACCAAGTAACAAAGACATACACTGACACCAAGTAACAAAGACATACACTGACACCAAGTAACAAAGGCATACACTGACACCCAGTAACACAGACACACACTTACACCAAGTAACAAAGACAGAAACTGATACCCAGTATCACAGACACACACTTACACCAAGTAACAAAGACATACACTGATACTCAGTTACACAGGCACACACCTACACCAAGTAACAAAGACATACACTGACAACAAGTAACAAAGGCATACACTGACACCCAGTAACAAAGACATACACTGACACCCAGTAACACAGACAATCACGGACACCAAGTAACAAAGACATTCACTGACACCCAGTAACACAGACACACACTTACACCAAGTAACAAAGACATACACTGATACTCAGTAACACAGACACACACTTACACCCAGTAACAAAGACATCCACTGACACCAAGTAACAAAGACATACACTTACACCCATTAACAGAAACATACACTGACACCCAGTAACAAAGACATACACTGATACCCAGCAACACAGACACACAATTACAACAATTAACAAAGACATACACTGACACCCAGTAACAAGGCATACACTGAAACCAAGTAACAAAGTCATTCACTGATACCCAGTAACACAGACACACACTTACACCAAGTAACAAAGACATACACTGATACTCAGTAACACAGACACACACTTACACCCAGTAACAAAGAAATACACTGACACCAAGTAACAAAGACATACACTGACACCAAGTAACAAAGACATACACTTACACCAAGTAACAAAGACATACACTTACACCAAGTAACAAAGACATGCACTGACACCAAGTACCAAAGACATACACTTACACCAAGTAACAAAGACATACACTTACAACAAGTAACACAAACATACACTGACACCAAGTAACAAAGACACACACTTACACCAAGGACACAGACATGCACTGACACCAAGTAACAAAGACATACACTGACACCCAGTAACACAGACACACACTTACACCAAGTAACAAAGACAGAAACTGATACCCAGTAACACAGACACACACTTACACCAAGTAACAAAGACATACACTGATACTCAGTTACACAGACACAAACCTACACCAAGTAACAAAGACATACACTGACACCAAGTAAGAAAGGCATACACTGACACCCAGTAACAAAGACATACACTGACACCCAGTAACACAGACACACACGGACACCAAGTAACAAAGACATACACTGACACCAAGTAACAAAATCATACACTGACACCCAGTAACAAGGCATACACTGACACCAAGTAACAAAGACATTCACTGATACCCAATAACACGGACACACACTTACACCAAGTAACAAAGACATACACTGACACCAAGTAACAAAGACATACACTGACACCAAGTAACAAAGACATACACTGATACCCAGTAACACAGACACACACTTACACCAAGTAACACAGACATACACTGACACCAAGTAACAAGGACAGACACTGACACCAAGTTACAAAGACATACACTGATACCCAGTAACACAGTTACACACTTACACCAAGTAACAAAGACAGACAATGACACCAAGTAACAAAGACATACACTGATACCAGTAACACAGACACACACTTGCACCAAGTAACAGAGACATACACTGACACCAAGTAACAAAGACATACACTGACACCAAGTAACAAAGACATACACTTACACCAAGTAACAAAGACATACACTTACACCAAGTAACAAAGACAAGCACTGACACCAAGTAACAAAGACATACACTTACACCAAGTAACAAAAACATACACTGACACCAAGTAACAAAGACACACACTTACACCAAGTAACACAGACAAACACTTCCACCAAGTAACAAAGACATGCAGTTACACCAAGTAACAAAGCAATACACTGACACCAGGTAACAAAGACATACACTGATACCCAGTAACACAGACACACACTAACACCAAGTAACACAGACATACACTGACACCAAGTTACAAAGACATGCACTAACACCAAGTAACAAAGACAGACACTGATACCCAGTAACACAGACACACACTTACACCAAGTAACAAAGACAGACAATGAGACCAAGTAACAAAGACATACACTTATACCCAGTAACACAGACACACATTACACCAAGTAACAGAGACATACACTGACACCAAGTAACAAAGACATACAGTTACACCAAGTAACAAAGACATACACTGACACCAGGTAACAAAGACATACACTGATACCCAGTAACACAGACACACACTTACACCAAGTAACACAGACATACACTGACACCAAGTTACAAAGACATACACTAACACCAAGTAACAAAGACAGACACTGATACCCAGTAACACAGACACACACTTACACCAAGTAACAAAGACAGACAATGAGACCAAGTAACAAAGACATACACTGATACCCAGTAACACAGACACACACTTACACCAAGTAACAGAGACATACAATGACACCAAGTAACAAAGACATACACTTGCACCAAGGAACAAAGACATGCACTGACACCACGTAACAAAGACATACACTTACACCAAGTAACAAAAACATACACTGACACCAAGTCACAAAGACATACACTTACACCAAGTAACACAAACATACACTGACACCAAGTAACAAAGACACACACTTACACCAAGTACACAGACATACACTGACACCAAGTAACAAAGGCATACACTGACACCCAGTAACACAGACACACACTTACACCAAGTAACAAAGACAGAAACTGATACCCAGTATCACAGACACACACTTACACCAAGTAACAAAGACATACACTGATACTCAGTTACACAGGCACACACCTACACCAAGTAACAAAGACATACACTGACAACAAGTAACAAAGGCATACACTGACACCCAGTAACAAAGACATACACTGACACCCAGTAACACAGACAATCACGGACACCAAGTAACAAAGACATTCACTGACACCCAGTAACACAGACACACACTTACACCAAGTAACAAAGACATACACTGATACTCAGTAACACAGACACACACTTACACCCAGTAACAAAGACATCCACTGACACCAAGTAACAAAGACATACACTTACACCCATTAACAGAAACATACACTGACACCCAGTAACAAAGACATACACTGATACCCAGTAACACAGACACACAATTACAACAATTAACAAAGACATACACTGACACCCAGTAACAAGGCATACACTGAAACCAAGTAACAAAGACATTCACTGATACCCAGTAACACAGACACACACTTACACCAAGTAACAAAGACATACACTGATACTCAGTAACACAGACACACACTTACACCCAGTAACAAAGAAATACACTGACACCAAGTAACAAAGACATACACTGACACCAAGTAACAAAGACATACACTTACACCAAGTAACAAAGACATACACTTACACCAAGTAACAAAGACATGCACTGACACCAAGTACCAAAGACATACACTTACACCAAGTAACAAAGACATACACTTACAACAAGTAATACAAACATACACTTGACACCAAGTAACAAAGACACACACTTACACCAAGGACACAGACATGCACTGACACCAAGTAACAAAGACATACACTGACACCCAGTAACACAGACACACACTTACACCAAGTAACAAAGACAGAAACTGATACCCAGTAACACAGACACACACTTACACCAAGTAACAAAGACATACACTGATACTCAGTTACACAGACACAAACCTACACCAAGTAACAAAGACATACACTGACACAAAGTAAGAAAGGCATACACTGACACCCAGTAACAAAGACATACACTGACACCCAGTAACACAGACACACACGGACACCAAGTAACAAAGACATACACTGACACCAAGTAACAAAGACATTCACTGATTCCCAGTAACACAGACACACACTTGCAACAATTAACAAAGACATACACTGACACCAAGTAACAAAGACATACACTGACACCAAGAAACAAAGACATACACTGACACCCAGTAACACAGACACACACGGACACCAAGTAACAAAGACATGCACTAACACCAAGTAACACAGACATACACTGACACCAAGTAACAAAGACACACACTTACACCAAGTACACAGACAGACACTGACACCAAGTAACAAAGACATACACTGACACCCAGTAACGCAGACACACACTTACAACAAGTAACAAAGACATATACTGATACTCAGTTACACAGACACACACTTACACCAACTAACACAGACTCACAATTACACCAAGTCACAAAGACATACAATGTCGCCCAGTAACAAAAACACACAATGACACCAAGTAACAAAGGCACACACTGACACCAAGTAACAAAGACATACAATGACACCCATTCACAAAAACATATACTGACACCCAGTAACAAGGCATACACTGACACCAAGTAACAAAGACATTCACTGATACCCAGTAACAAAGACACACACTTACACCAAGTAACAAAGACATTCACTGACACCAAGTAACAAAGACATTCACTGACACCAAGTAACAAAGACATACACTGATACCCAGTAACACAGACACACACTTACACCAAGTAACAAAGACATACACTGACACCAAGTAACAAAGGAATACACGGACACCCAGTAACAAAGACATACACAGACACCAAGTAACACAGACACACACGGACTCCAAGTAACAAAGACATCCACTGACACCAAGTAACAAAAACATACACTGACACCAAGTAACAAAGACATTCACTGATACCCTGTAACATGGACACACACTTACAAAAAGTAACAAAGACATACACTGACACCAAGTAACAAAGAAATACACTGATACCCAGTAACACAGACACACACTTACACCAAGGAACAAAGACATACACTGATACTCAGTAACACAGACACACACTTACACCAAGTAACAAAGACATACACTGACACCAAGTAACAAAGACATACACTTGCAACAAGTAACAAAGACATACACGGATACCCAGTAACACAGACACACACTTACACCAAGTAACAAAGACAGACAATGACACCAAGTAACAAAGACATACACTTCCACCAAGTAACACAGACATACACTGACACCAAGTAACAAAGACACACACTTACACCAAGTACACAGACATACACTGACACCAAGTAGCAAAGACATACACTGATACCCAGGAACACAGACACACACTTCCATCAAGTCACAAAGACAGACAATGACACCAAGTAACAAAGACATACACTTCCACCAAGTAACACAGACATACACTGACACCAAGTAACAAAGACACACACTTACACCAAGTACACAGACATACACTGACACCAAGTAACAAAGACATACACTGACACCCAGTAACACAGACACACGCTTGCACCAAGTAACAAAGACAGAAACTGATACCCAGCAACACAGACAAACACCTACACCAAGTAACAAAGACAGACACTGACACCAAGTAACAAAGGCATACACTGACACCCAGTAACAAAGACATACACTGACACCAAGTAACAAAGACATTCACTGATACCCAGTAACACAGACACACACTGACACCAGGTAACAAAGACATACACTGACACCAAGTAACAAAGATATACACTGATACCCAGTAACACAGACACACACTTACACCAAGGAACAAAGACATACACTGATACTCAGTAACACAGACACACACTTACACAAGTAACAAAGACATACACTGACACCAAGTAACAAAGACATACACTTACACCAAGTAACAAAGACATACACTGACACCAAGTAACAAAGACATACACTGACACCAGGTAACAAAGACATACACTGACACCAAGTAACAAAGATATACACTGATACCCAGTAACACAGACACACACTTACACCAAGGAACAAAGACATACACTGATACCCAGGAACACAGACACACACTTACACCAAGTAACATAGACATACACAGACACCTAGTAACAAAGACATACACTGACACCAAGTAACAAAGACATACACTGATACCCAGTAACACAGACAGACACTTACACCAAGTAACAAGGACATACACTGACACCAAGTAACAAAGGCATACACTGACACCCAGTAACAAAGAGATACACTGACACGCAGTAACATAGACACACACGGACACCAAGTAACAAAGACATACACTGACACCCATTAACAAAATCATACACTGACACCCAGTAACAAGGCATACACTGACACCAAGTAACAAAGACATTCACTGATACCCAATAACACGGACACACACTTACACCAAGTAACAAAGACATACACTGACACCAAGTAACAAAGACATACACTGACACCAAGTAACAAAGACATACACTGATACCCAGTAACACAGACACACACTTACACCAAGTAACAAAGACATACACTGATACTCAGTAACACAGACACACACTTACACCAAGTAACACAGACATACACTGACACCAAGTAACAAGGACAGACACTGACACCAAGTAACAAAGACATACACTGACACCAAGTAACAAAGACATACACTTACACCAAGTAACAAAGACATACACTTACACCAAGTAACAAAGACAAGCACTGACACCAAGTAACAAAGACATACACTTACACCAACTAACACAGACTCACAATTACACCAAGTCACAAAGACATACAATGTCGCCCAGTAACAAAAACACACAATGACACCAAGTAACAAAGGCACACACTGACACCAAGTAACAAAGACATACAATGACACCCATTCACAAAAACATATACTGACACCCAGTAACAAGGCATACACTGACACCAAGTAACAAAAACATACACTGACACCAAGTAACAAAGACACACACTTACACCAAGTAACACAGACAAACACTTCCACCAAGTAACAAAGTCATACAGTTACACCAAGTAACAAAGACATACACTGACACCAGGTAACAAAGACATACACTGATACCCAGTAACACAGACACACACTAACACCAAGTAACACAGACATACACTGACACCAAGTTACAAAGACATGCACTAACACCAAGTAACAAAGACAGACACTGATACCCAGTAACACAGACACACACTTACACCAAGTAACAAAGACAGACAATGAGACCAAGTAACAAAGACATACACTGATACCCAGTAACACAGACACACACTTACACCAAGTAACAGAGACATACACTGACACCAAGTAACAAAGACATACAGTTACACCAAGTAACAAAGACATACACTGACACCAGGTAACAAAGACATACACTGATACCCAGTAACACAGACACACACTTACACCAAGTAACACAGACATACACTGACACCAAGTTACAAAGACATACACTAACACCAAGTAACAAAGACAGACACTGATACCCATTAACACAGACACACACTTACACCAAGTAACAAAGACAGACAATGAGACCAAGTAACAAAGACATACACTGATACCCAGTAACTCAGACACACACTTACACCAAGTAACAGAGACAGACACTGACACCAAGTAACAAAGACATACACTTGCACCAAGGAACAAAGCCATGCACTGACACCAAGTACCAAAGACATACACTTACACCAAGTAACAAAGACATACACTTACAACAAGTAACACAAACATACACTGACATCAAGTAACAAAGACACACACTTACACCAAGGACACAGACATGCACTGACACCAAGTAACAATGACATACACTGACACCCAGTAACACAGACACACACTTACACCAAGTAACAAAGACAGAAACTGATACCCAGTAACACAGACACACACTTACACCAAGTAACAAAGACATACACTGATACTCAGTTACACAGACACAAACCTACACCAAATAACAAAGACATACACTGACACCAAGTAAGAAAGGCATACACTGACACCCAGTAACAAAGACATACACTGACACCCAGTAACACAGACACACACGGACACCAAGTAACAAAGACATACACTGACACCAAGTAACAAAGACATACACTGACACCAAGTAACAAAGACATTCACTGATTCCCAGTAACACAGACACACACTTGCAACAATTAACAAAGACATACACTGACACCAAGTAACAAAGACATACACTGACACCAAGAAACAAAGACATACACTGATACCCAGGAACACAGACATACACTGATACTCAGTAACACAGACATACACTGATACTCAGTAACACAGACACACACTTACACCAAGTAACAAAGACACACACTTACACCAAGTACACAGACATACACTGACACCAAGTAACAAAGACATACACTGACACCCAGGAACGCAGACACACACTTACAACAAGTAACAAAGACATATACTGATACCCAGTTACACAGACACACACTTACACCAACTAACACAGACTCACAATTACACCAAGTCACAAAGACATACAATGTCGCCCAGTAACAAAAACACACAATGACACCAAGTAACAAAGGCACACACTGACACCAAGTAACAAAGACATACAATGACACCCATTCACAAAAACATATACTGACACCCAGTAACAAGGCATACACTGACACCAAGTAACAAAGACATTCACTGATACCCAGTAACACAGACACACACTTACACCAACTAACAAAGACATTCACTGACACCAAGTAACAAAGACATTCACTGACACCAAGTAACAAAGACATACACTGATACCCAGTAACACAGACACACACTTACACCAAGTAACAAAGACATACACTGACACCAAGTAACAAAGGAATACACGGACACCCAGTAACAAAGACATACACAGACACCAAGTAACACAGACACACACGGACTCCAAGTAACAAAAACATACACTGACACCAAGTAACAAAGACATTCACTGATACCCTGTAACATAGACACACACTTACACCAAGTAACAAAGACATACACTGACACCAAGTAACAAAGAAATACACTGATACCCAGTAACACAGACACACACTTACACCAAGGAACAAAGACATACACTGATACTCAGTAACACAGACATACACTTACAACAAGTAACAAAGACATACACGGATACCCAGGAACACAGACACACACTTACACCAAGTAACACAGACATACACAGACACCAAGTAACAAAGACATACACTGACACCAAGTAACAAAGACATACACTGATACCCAGTAACACAGACACAGACTTACACCAAGTAACAAAGACAGACAATGACACCAAGAAAACAAAGACACACACTTACACCAAGTACACAGACATACACTGACACCAAGTAGCAAAGACATACACTGATACCCAGGAACACAGACACACACTTCCATCAAGTCACAAAGACAGACAATGACACCAAGTAACAAAGACATACACTTCCACCAAGTAACACAGACATACACTGAAACCAAGTAACAAAGACACACACTTACACCAAGTACACAGACATACACTGACACCAAGTAACAAAGACATACACTGACACCCAGTAACACAGACACACGCTTGCACCAATTAACAAAGACAGAAACTGATACCCAGCAACACAGACAAACACCTACACCAAGTAACAAAGACAGACACTGACACCAAGTAACAAAGGCATACACTGACACCCAGTAACAAAGACATACACTGACACCAAGTAACAAAGACATTCACTGATACCCAGTAACACAGACACACACTGACACCAGGTAACAAAGACATACACTGACACCAAGTAACAAAGACATACACTGATACCCAGTAACACAGACACACACTTACACCAAGGAACAAAGACATACACTGATACTCAGTAACACAGACACACACTTACACAAGTAACAAAGACATACACTGACACCAAGTAACAAAGACATACACTTACACCAAGTAACAAAGACATACACTGACACCAAGTAACAAAGACATACACTGATACCCAGTAACACAGACACACACTTACACCAAGTAACATAGACATACACAGACACCTAGTAACAAAGACATACACTGACACCAAGTAACAAAGACATACACTGATACCCAGTAACACAGACACACACTTACACCTAGTAACAAGGACATACACTGACACCAAGTAACAAAGAGATACACTGACACGCAGTAACATAGACACACACGGACACCAAGTAACAAGGACAGACACTGACACCAAGTAACAAAGACATACACTGATACCCAGTAACACAGACACACACTTACACCAAGTAACAAAGACATACACTGATACTCAGTAACACAGACACACACTTACACCAAGTAACACAGACATACACTGACACCAAGTAACAAGGACAGACACTGACACCAAGTAACAAAGACATACACTGATACCCAGTAACACAGACACACACTTACACCAAGTAACAAAGACTGACAATGACACCAAGTAACAAAGACATACACTGATACCAGTAACACAGACACACACTTACACCAAGTAACAGAGACATACACTGACACCAAGTAACAAAGACATACACTTACACCAAGTAACAAAGACATACACTTACACCAAGTAACAAAGACAAGCACTGACACCAAGTAACAAAGACATACAGTTACACCAAGTAACAAAGACATACACTGACACCAGGTAACAAAGACATACACTGATACCCAGTAACACAGACACACACTAACACCAAGTAACACAGACATACACTGACACCAAGTTACAAAGACATGCACTAACACCAAGTAACAAAGACAGACACTGATACCCATTAACACAGACACACACTTACACCAAGTAACAAAGACAGACAATGAGACCAAGTAACAAAGACATACACTGATACCCAGTAACTCAGACACACACTTACACCAAGTAACAGAGACATACACTGACACCAAGTAACAAAGACATACACTTGCACCAAGGAACAAAGCCATGCACTGATACCCAGTAACACAGACACACACTTACACCAAGTAACAAAGACATACACTGATACTCAGTAACACAGACACACACTTACACCCAGTAACAAAGACATACACTGACACCAAGTAACAAAGACATACACTTACACCAAGTACACAGACATACACTGACACCAAGTAACAAAGACATACACTGACACCCAGGAACGCAGACACACACTTACAACAAGTAACAAAGACATATACTGATACCCAGTTACACAGACACACACTTACACCAACTAACACAGACTCACAATTACACCAAGTCACAAAGACATACAATGTCGCCCAGTAACAAAAACACACAATGACACCAAGTAACAAAGGCACACACTGACACCAAGTAACAAAGACATACAATGACACCCATTCACAAAAACATATACTGACACCCAGTAACAAGGCATACACTGACACCAAGTAACAAAGACATTCACTGATACCCAGTAACACAGACACACACTTACACCAACTAACAAAGACATTCACTGACACCAAGTAACAAAGACATTCACTGACACCAAGTAACAAAGACATACACTGATACCCAGTAACACAGACACACACTTACACCAAGTAACAAAGACATACACTGACACCAAGTAACAAAGGAATACACGGACACCCAGTAACAAAGACATACACAGACACCAAGTAACACAGACACACACGGACTCCAAGTAACAAAAACATACACTGACACCAAGTAACAAAGACATTCACTGATACCCTGTAACATAGACACACACTTACACCAAGTAACAAAGACATACACTGACACCAAGTAACAAAGAAATACACTGATACCCAGTAACACAGACACACACTTACACCAAGGAACAAAGACATACACTGATACTCAGTAACACAGATATACACTTACAACAAGTAACAAAGACATGCACGGATACCCAGGAACACAGACACACACTTACACCAAGTAACACAGACATACACAGACACCAAGTAACAAAGACATACAATGTCGCCCAGTAACAAAACCACACAATGACACCAAGTAACAAAGGCACACACTGACACCAAGTAACAAAGACATACAATGACACCCATTCACAAAAACATATACTGACACCCAGTAACAAGGCATACACTGACACCAAGTAACAAAGACATTCACTGATACCCAGTAACACAGACACACACTTACACCAACTAACAAAGACATTCACTGACACCAAGTAACAAAGACATTCACTGACACCAAGTAACAAAGACATACACTGATACCCAGTAACACAGACACACACTTACACCAAGTAACAAAGACATACACTGACACCAAGTAACAAAGGAATACACGGACACCCAGTAACAAAGACATACACAGACACCAAGTAACACAGACACACACGGACTCCAAGTAACAAAAACATACACTGACACCAAGTAACAAAGACATTCACTGATACCCTGTAACATAGACACACACTTACACCAAGTAACAAAGACATACACTGACACCAAGTAACAAAGAAATACACTGATACCCAGTAACACAGACACACACTTACACCAAGGAACAAAGACATACACTGATACTCAGTAACACAGACATACACTTACAACAAGTAACAAAGACATACACGGATACCCAGGAACACAGACACACACTTACACCAAGTAACACAGACATACACAGACACCAAGTAACAAAGACATACACTGACACCAAGTAACAAAGACATACACTGATACCCAGTAACACAGACACAGACTTACACCAAGTAACAAAGACAGACAATGACACCAAGAAAACAAAGACACACACTTACACCAAGTACACAGACATACACTGACACCAAGTAGCAAAGACATACACTGATACCCAGGAACACAGACACACACTTCCATCAAGTCACAAAGACAGACAATGACACCAAGTAACAAAGACATACACTTCCACCAAGTAACACAGACATACACTGAAACCAAGTAACAAAGACACACACTTACACCAAGTACACAGACATACACTGACACCAAGTAACAAAGACATACACTGACACCCAGTAACACAGACACACGCTTGCACCAATTAACAAAGACAGAAACTGATACCCAGCAACACAGACAAACACCTACACCAAGTAACAAAGACAGACACTGACACCAAGTAACAAAGGCATACACTGACACCCAGTAACAAAGACATACACTGACACCAAGTAACAAAGACATTCACTGATACCCAGTAACACAGACACACACTGACACCAGGTAACAAAGACATACACTGACACCAAGTAACAAAGACATACACTGATACCCAGTAACACAGACACACACTTACACCAAGGAACAAAGACATACACTGATACTCAGTAACACAGACACACACTTACACAAGTAACAAAGACATACACTGACACCAAGTAACAAAGACATACACTTACACCAAGTAACAAAGACATACACTGACACCAAGTAACAAAGACATACACTGATACCCAGTAACACAGACACACACTTACACCAAGTAACATAGACATACACAGACACCTAGTAACAAAGACATACACTGACACCAAGTAACAAAGACATACACTGATACCCAGTAACACAGACACACACTTACACCTAGTAACAAGGACATACACTGACACCAAGTAACAAAGAGATACACTGACACGCAGTAACATAGACACACACGGACACCAAGTAACAAGGACAGACACTGACACCAAGTAACAAAGACATACACTGATACCCAGTAACACAGACACACACTTACACCAAGTAACAAAGACATACACTGATACTCAGTAACACAGACACACACTTACACCAAGTAACACAGACATACACTGACACCAAGTAACAAGGACAGACACTGACACCAAGTAACAAAGACATACACTGATACCCAGTAACACAGACACACACTTACACCAAGTAACAAAGACTGACAATGACACCAAGTAACAAAGACATACACTGATACCAGTAACACAGACACACACTTACACCAAGTAACAGAGACATACACTGACACCAAGTAACAAAGACATACACTTACACCAAGTAACAAAGACATACACTTACACCAAGTAACAAAGACAAGCACTGACACCAAGTAACAAAGACATACAGTTACACCAAGTAACAAAGACATACACTGACACCAGGTAACAAAGACATACACTGATACCCAGTAACACAGACACACACTAACACCAAGTAACACAGACATACACTGACACCAAGTTACAAAGACATGCACTAACACCAAGTAACAAAGACAGACACTGATACCCATTAACACAGACACACACTTACACCAAGTAACAAAGACAGACAATGAGACCAAGTAACAAAGACATACACTGATACCCAGTAACTCAGACACACACTTACACCAAGTAACAGAGACATACACTGACACCAAGTAACAAAGACATACACTTGCACCAAGGAACAAAGCCATGCACTGATACCCAGTAACACAGACACACACTTACACCAAGTAACAAAGACATACACTGATACTCAGTAACACAGACACACACTTACACCCAGTAACAAAGACATACACTGACACCAAGTAACAAAGACATACACTTACACCAAGTAACAAAGACATTCACTGACACCAAGTAACAAAGACATACACTGATACCCTGTAACACAGACACACACTTACACCAAGGAACAAAGACATACACTGATACTCAGTAACACAGACACACGCTGACACCAAGTAACAAAGACATACACTGACACCAAGTAACAAAGACATACACTTACACCAAGTAACAAAGACATACACTGACACCAAGTAACAAAGACATACACTGATACCCAGTAGCACAGACACACACTTACACCAAGTAACATAGACATACACAGACACCAAGTAACAAAGACATACACTGACACCTAGTAACAAAGACATACACTGATACCCAGTAACACAGACAGACACTTACACCAAGTAACAAGGACATACACTGACACCATGTAACAAAGGCATACACTGACACCCAGTAACAAAGAGAAACACTGACACCCAGTAACATAGACACACACGGACACCAAGTAACAAAGACATACACTGACACCCATTAACAAAAACATACACTGACACCCAGTAACAAGGCATACACTGACACCAAGTAACAAAGACATTCACTGATACCCAATAACACGGACACACACTTACACCAAGGAACAAAGACATACACTGACACCAAGTAACAAAGACATACACTGATACCCAGTAACACAGACACACACTTACACCAAGTAACATAGACATACACAGACACCAAGTAACAAAGACATACACTGACACCAAGTAACAAAGACATACACTGATACCCAGTAACACAGACACACACTTACACCAAGTAACAAGGACATACACTGACACCATGTAACAAAGGCATACACTGACACCCAGTAACAAAGAGAAACACTGACACCCAGTAACATAGACACACACGGACACCAAGTAACAAAGACATACACTGACCCCATTAACAAAAACATACACTGACACCCAGTAACAAGGCATACACTGACACCAAGTAACAAAGACATTCACTGATACCCAATAACACGGACACACACTTACACCAAGTAACAAAGACATACACTGACACCAAGTAACAAAGACATACACTGACACCAAGTAACAAAGAAATACACTGATACCCAGTAACACAGACACAAACTTACACCAAGTCACAAAGACATACACTGATACTCAGTAACACAGACACACACTTACATCAAGTAATACAGACATACACTGACACCAAGTAACAAGGACAGACACTGACACCAAGTAACAAAGACATACACTGATACCCAGTAACATAGACACACAGTTACACGAAGTAACAAAGACAGACAATGACACCAAGTAACAAAGATATACACTGATACCAGTAACACAGACACACACTTACACCAAGTAACAGAGACATACACTGACACCAAGTAACAAAGACATACACTTACACCAAGTAACAAAGACATACACTTACACCAAGTAACAAAGACAAGCACTGACACCAAGTAACAAAGACATACACTTACACCAAGTAACAAAAACATACACTGACACCAAGTAACAAAGACACACACTTACACCAAGTAACACAGACAAACACTTCCACCAAGTAACAAAGACATACAGTTACACCAAGTAACAAAGACATACACTGACACCAGGTAAAAAAGACATACACTGATACCCAGTAACACAGACACACACTAACACCAAGTAACACAGACATACACTGACACCAAGTTACAAAGACATGCACTAACACCAAGTAACAAAGACAGACACTGATACCCAGTAACACAGACACACACTTACACCAAGTAACAAAGACAGGCAATGAGACCAAGTAACAAAGACATACACTGATACCCAGTAACACAGACACACACTTACACCAAGTAACAGAGACATACACTGACACCAAGTAACAAAGACATACAGTTACACCAAGTAACAAAGACATACACTGACACCAGGTAACAAAGACATACACTGATACCCAGTAACATAGACAGACACTTACACCAAGTAACACAGACATACACTGACACCAAGTTACAAAGACATACACTAACACCAAGTAACAAAGACAGACACTGATACCCAGTAACACAGACACACACTTACACCAAGTAACAAAGACAGACAATGAGACCAAGTAACAAAGACATACACTGATACCCAGTAACACAGACAACAACTTACACCAAGTAACAGAGACATACACTGACACCAAGTAACAAAGACATACACTTGCACCAAGGAACAAAGACATGCACTGACACCACGTAACAAAGACATACACTTACACCAAGTAACAAAAACATCCACTGACACCAAGTAACAAAGACATACACTTACACCAAGTAACACAAACATACACTGACACCAAGTAACAAAGACACACACTTACACCAAGTACACAGACATACACTGACACCAAGTAACAAAGGCATACACTGACACCCATTAACAGAAACTTACACTGACACCCAGTAACAAAGACATACACTGATACCCAGTAACACAGACACACACTTACAACAATTAACAAAGACATACACTGACACCCAGTAACAAGGCATACACTGAAACCAAGTAACAAAGACATTCACTGATACTCAGTAACACAGACACACACTTACACCCAGTAACAAAGAAATACACTGACACCAAGTAACAAAGACATACACTGATACCCAGTAACACAGACACACACTTAGACCAAGTAACAAAGACAGACAATGACACCAAGTAACAAAGACATGCACTGATACCCAGTAACACAGACACACACTTACACCAAGTAACAGAGACATACACTGACACCAAGTAACAAAGACATACAGTTACACCAAATAACAAAGACATACACTGACACCAGGTAACAAAGACATACACTGAAACCCAGTAACACAGACACACACTTACACCAAGTAACACAGACATACACTGACACCAAGTTACAAAGACATACACTAACACCAAGTAACAAAGACAGACACTGATACCCAGTAACACAGACACACACTGACACCAAGTAACAAAGACAGGCAATGAGACCAAGTAACAAAGACATACACTGATACCCAGTAACACAGACACACACTTACACCAAGTAACAGAGACATACACTGACACCAAGTAACAAAGACATACACTTGCACCAAGGAACAAAGACATGCACTGACACCACGTAACAAAGACATACACTTACACCAAGTAACAAAAACATCCACTGACACCAAGTAACAAAGACATACACTTACACCAAGTAACACAAACATACACTGACACCAAGTAACAAAGACACACACTTACACCAAGTACACAGACATACACTGACACCAAGTAACAAAGGCATACACTGACACCCATTAACAGAAACATACACTGACACCCAGTAACAAAGACATACACTGATACCCAGTAACACAGACACACACTTACAACAATTAACAAAGACATACACCGACACCCAGTAACAAGGCATACACTGAAATCAAGTAACAAAGACATTCACTGATACCCAGTAACACAGACACACACTTACACCAAGTAACAAAGACATACACTGATACTCAGTAACACAGACACACACTTACACCCAGTAACAAAGAAATACAATGACACCAAGTAACAAAGACATACACTGATACCCAGTAACACAGACACACACTTACACCAAGTAACAAAGACAGACAATGACACCAAGTAACAAAGACATGCACTGATACCCAGTAACACAGACACACACTTACACCAAGTAACAGAGACATACACTGACACTAAGTAACAAAGACATACACTTACACCAAGTAACAAAGACATGCAATGACACCAAGTACCAAAGACATACACTTACACCAAGTAACAAAGACATACACTTACAACAAGTAACACAAACATACACTGACACCAAGTAACAAAGACACACACTTACACCAAGGACACAGACATGCACTGACACCAAGTAACAAAGACATACACTTACACCAAGTAACAAAGACATACACTTACACCAAGTAACAAAGACAAGCACTGACACCAAGTAACAAAGACACACACTTACACCAAGTAACACAGACAAACACTTCCACCAAGTAACAAAGACATACAGTTACACCAAGTAACAAAGACATACACTGACACCAGGTAACAAAGACATACACTGATACCCAGTAACACAGACACACACTAACACCAAGTAACACAGACATACACTGACACCAAGTTACAAAGACATGCACTAACACCAAGTAACAAAGACAGACACTGATACCCAGTAACACAGACACACACTTACACCAAGTAACAAAGACAGACAATGAGACCAAGTAACAAAGACATACACTGATACCCAGTAACACAGACACACACTTACACCAAGTAACAGAGACATACACTGACACCAAGTAACAAAGACATACAGTTACACCAAGTAACAAAGACATACACTGACACCAGGTAACAAAGACATACACTGATACCCAGTAACACAGACACACACTTACACCAAGTAACACAGACATACACTGACACCAAGTTACAAAGACATACACTAACACCAAGTAACAAAGACAGACACTGATACCCATTAACACAGACACACACTTACACCAAGTAACAAAGACAGACAATGAGACCAAGTAACAAAGACATACACTGATACACAGTAACTCAGACACACACTTACACCAAGTAACAGAGACATACACTGACACCAAGTAACAAAGACATACACTTGCACCAAGGAACAAAGCCATGCACTGACACCAAGTACCAAAGACATACACTTACACCAAGTAACAAAGACATACACTTACAACAAGTAACACAAAGATACACTGACATCAAGTAACAAAGACACACACTTACACCAAGGACACAGACATGCACTGACACCAAGTAACAATGACATACACTGACACCCAGTAACACAGACACACACTTACACCAAGTAACAAAGACAGAAACTGATACCCAGTAACACAGACACACACTTACACCAAGTAACAAAGACATACACTGATACTCAGTTACACAGACACAAACCTACACCAAATAACAAAGACATACACTGACACCAAGTAAGAAAGGCATACACTGACACCCAGTAACAAAGACATACACTGACACCCAGTAACACAGACACACACGGACACCAAGTAACAAAGACATACACTGACACCAAGTAACAAAGACATACACTGACACCAAGTAACAAAGACATTCACTGATTCCCAGTAACACAGACACACACTTGCAACAATTAACAAAGACATACACTGACACCAAGTAACAAAGACATACACTGACACCAAGAAACAAAGACATACACTGATACCCAGGAACACAGACATACACTGATACTCAGTAACACAGACACACACTTACACCAAGTAACAAAGACATATACTGACACCAAGTAACAAAGACATACACTTACACCAAGTAACAAAGACAGACACTGACACCCAGTAACAAAGACATACACTGATACCCAGTAACAGAGACACACACATACACCAAGTAACAAAGACAGACAATGACACCAAGTAACAAAGATATACACTTACACCAAGTAACACAGACATACACTGACACCAAGTAACAAAGACACACACTTACACCAAGTGCACCGACATACACTGACACCAAGTAACAAAGACATACACTGGCACCCAGTAACACAGACACACACTTACAACAAGTAACAAAGACTTATACTGATACTCAGTTACACAGACTCACACTTACACCAAGTCACAAAGACATACAATGTCGCCCAGTAACAAAAACACACAATGACACCAAGTAACAAAGGCACACACTGACACCAAGTAACAAGGCATACACTGACACCATGTAACAAAGACATTCACTGATACCCAGTAACACAGACACACACTTACACCAAGTAACAAAGACATTCACTGACACCAAGTAACAAAGACATTCACTGCCACCAAGTAACAAAGACATACACTGATACCCAGTAACACAGACACACACTTACACCAAGTAACAAAGACATACACTGATACTCAGTAACACAGACACACACTTACACCCAGTAACAAAGACATACACTGACACCAAGTAACAAAGACATACACTTACACCAAGTAACAAAGACATTCACTGACACCAAGTAACAAAGACATACACTGATACCCTGTAACACAGACACACACTTACACCAAGGAACAAAGACATACACTGATACTCAGTAACACAGACACACACTGACACCAAGTAACAAAGACATACACTTACACCAAGTAACAAAGACATACACTGACACCAAGTAACAAAGACATACACTGATACCCAGTAACACAGACACACACTTACACCAAGTAACATAGACATACACAGACACCAAGTAACAAAGACATACACTGACACCAAGTAACAAAGACATACACTGATACCCAGTAACACAGACACACACTTACACCAAGTAACAAGGACATACACTGACACCATGTAACAAAGGCATACACTGACACCCAGTAACAAAGAGAAACACTGACACCCAGTAACATAGACACACACGGACACCAAGTAACAAAGACATACACTGACACCCATTAACAAAAACATACACTGACACCCAGTAACAAGGCATACACTGACACCAAGTAACAAAGACATTCACTGATACCCAATAACACGGACACACACTTACACCAAGTAACAAAGACATACACTGACACCAAGTAACAAAGACATACACTGATACCCAGTAACACAGACACACACTTACACCAAGTAACAAGGACATACACTGACACCATGTAACAAAGGCATACACTGACACCCAGTAACAAAGAGAAACACTGACACCCAGTAACATAGACACACACGGACACCAAGTAACAAAGACATACACTGACCCCATTAACAAAAACATACACTGACACCCAGTAACAAGGCATACACTGACACCAAGTAACAAAGACATTCACTGATACCCAATAACACGGACACACACTTACACCAAGTAACAAAGACATACACTGACACCAAGTAACAAAGACATACACTGACACCAAGTAACAAAGAAATACACTGATACCCAGTAACACAGGCACACACTTACACCAAGTAACAAAGACATACACTGATACTCAGTAACACAGACACACACTTACACCAAGTAACACAGACATACACTGACACCAAGTAACAAGGACAGACACTGACACCAAGTAACAAAGACATACACTGACACCCAGTAACACAGACACACACTTACACCAAGTAACATAGACATACACAGACACCAAGTAACAAAGACATACACTGACACCAAGTAACAAAGACATACACTGATACCCAGTAACACAGACACACACTTACACCAAGTAACATAGACATACACAGACACCAAGTAACAAAGACATACACTGACACCAAGTAACAAAGACATACACTGATACTCAGTAACACAGACACACACTTACACCCAGTAACAAAGACATACACTGACACCAAGTAACAAAGACATACACTTACACCAAGTAACAAAGACATTCACTGACACCAAGTAACAAAGACATACACTGATACCCTGTAACACAGACACACACTTACACCAAGGAACAAAGACATACACTGATACTCAGTAACACAGACACACACTGACACCAAGTAACAAAGACATACAGTTACACCAAGTAACAAAGACATACACTGACACCAAGTAACAAAGACATACACTGATACCCAGTAACACAGACACACACTTACACCAAGTAACATAGACATACACAGACACCAAGTAACAAAGACATACACTGACACCAAGTAACAAAGACATACACTGATACCCAGTAACACAGACACACACTTACACCAAGTAACAAGGACATACACTGACACCATGTAACAAAGGCATACACTGACACCCAGTAACAAAGAGAAACACTGACACCCAGTAACATAGACACACACGGACACCAAGTAACAAAGACATACACTGACACCCATTAACAAAAACATACACTGACACCCAGTAACAAGGCATACACTGACACCAAGTAACAAAGACATTCACTGATACCCAATAACACGGACACACACTTACACCAAGTAACAAAGACATACACTGACACCAAGTAACAAAGACATACACTGATACCCAGTAACACAGACACACACTTACACCAAGTAACAAGGACATACACTGACACCATGTAACAAAGGCATACACTGACACCCAGTAACAAAGAGAAACACTGACACCCAGTAACATAGACACACACGGACACCAAGTAACAAAGACATACACTGACCCCATTAACAAAAACATACACTGACACCCAGTAACAAGGCATACACTGACACCAAGTAACAAAGACATTCACTGATACCCAATAACACGGACACACACTTACACCAAGTAACAAAGACATACACTGACACCAAGTAACAAAGACATACACTGACACCAAGTAACAAAGAAATACACTGATACCCAGTAACACAGGCACACACTTACACCAAGTAACAAAGACATACACTGATACTCAGTAACACAGACACACACTTACACCAAGTAACACAGACATACACTGACACCAAGTAACAAGGACAGACACTGACACCAAGTAACAAAGACATACACTGATACCCAGTAACACAGACACACACTTACACCAAGTAACATAGACATACACAGACACCAAGTAACAAAGACATACACTGACACCAAGTAACAAAGACATACACTGATACCCAGTAACACAGACACACACTTACACCAAGTAACAAGGACATACACTGACACCATGTAACAAAGGCATACACTGACACCCAGTAACAAAGAGAAACACTGACACCCAGTAACATAGACACACACGGACACCAAGTAACAAAGACATACACTGACACCCATTAACAAAAACATACACTGACACCCAGTAACAAGGCATACACTGACACCAAGTAACAAAGACATTCACTGATACCCAATAACACGGACACACACTTACACCAAGTAACAAAGACATACACTGACACCAAGTAACAAAGACATACACTGATACCCAGTAACACAGACACACACTTACACCAAGTAACAAGGACATACACTGACACCATGTAACAAAGGCATACACTGACACCCAGTAACAAAGAGAAACACTGACACCCAGTAACATAGACACACACGGACACCAAGTAACAAAGACATACACTGACCCCATTAACAAAAACATACACTGACACCCAGTAACAAGGCATACACTGACACCAAGTAACAAAGACATTCACTGATACCCAATAACACGGACACACACTTACACCAAGTAACAAAGACATACACTGACACCAAGTAACAAAGACATACACTGACACCAAGTAACAAAGAAATACACTGATACCCAGTAACACAGGCACACACTTACACCAAGTAACAAAGACATACACTGATACTCAGTAACACAGACACACACTTACACCAAGTAACACAGACATACACTGACACCAAGTAACAAGGACAGACACTGACACCAAGTAACAAAGACATACACTGATACCCAGTAACATAGACACACAGTTACACCAAGTAACAAAGACAGACAATGACACCAAGTAACAAAGACATACACTGATACCAGTAACACAGACACACACTTACACCAAGTAACAGAGACATACACTGACACCAAGTAACAAAGACATACACTTACACCAAGTAACAAAGACAAGCACTGACACCAAGTAACAAAGACATACACTTACACCAAGTAACAAAAACATACAATGACACCAAGTAACAAAGACACACACTTACACCAAGTAACACAGACAAACACTTCCACCAAGTAACAAAGACATACAGTTACACCAAGTAACAAAGACATACACTGACACCAGGTAAAAAAGACATACACTGATACCCAGTAACACAGACACACACTAACACCAAGTAACACAGACATACACTGACACCAAGTTACAAAGACATGCACCAACACCAAGTAACAAAGACAGACACTGATACCCAGTAACACAGACACACACTTACACCAAGTAACAAAGACAGACAATGAGACCAAGTAACAAAGACATACACTGATACCCAGTAACACAGACACACACTTACACCAAGTAACAGAGACATACACTGACACCAAGTAACAAAGACATACAGTTACACCAAGTAACAAAGACATACACTGACACCAGGTAACAAAGACATACACTGATACCCAGTAACATAGACAGACACTTACACCAAGTAACACAGACATACACTGACACCAAGTTACAAAGACATACACTAACACCAAGTAACAAAGACAGACACTGATACCCAGTAACACAGACACACACTTACACCAAGTAACAAAGACAGACAATGAGACCAAGTAACAAAGACATACACTGATACCCAGTAACACAGACAACAACTTACACCAAGTAACAGAGACATACACTGACACCAAGTAACAAAGACATACACTTGCACCAAGGAACAAAGACATGCACTGACACCACGTAACAAAGACATACACTTACACCAAGTAACAAAAACATCCACTGACACCAAGTAACAAAGACATACACTTACACCAAGTAACACAAACATACACTGACACCAAGTAACAAAGACACACACTTACACCAAGTACACAGACATACACTGACACCAAGTAACAAAGGGATACACTGACACCCATTAACAGAAACTTACACTGACACCCAGTAACAAAGACATACACTGATACCCAGTAACACAGACACACACTTACAACAATTAACAAAGACATACACTGACACCCAGTAACAAGGCATACACTGAAACCAAGTAACAAAGACATTCACTGATACTCAGTAACACAGACACACACTTACACCCAGTAACAAAGAAATACACTGACACCAAGTAACAAAGACATACACTGATACCCAGTAACACAGACACACACTTAGACCAAGTAACAAAGACAGACAATGACACCAAGTAACAAAGACATGCACTGATACCCAGTAACACAGACACACACTTACACCAAGTAACAGAGACATACACTGACACCAAGTAACAAAGACATACAGTTACACCAAATAACAAAGACATACACTGACACCAGGTAACAAAGACATACACTGAAACCCAGTAACACAGACACACACTTACACCAAGTAACACAGACATACACTGACACCAAGTTACAAAGACATACACTAACACCAAGTAACAAAGACAGACACTGATACCCAGTAACACAGACACACACTGACACCAAGTAACAAAGACAGACAATGAGACCAAGTAACAAAGACATACACTGATACCCAGTAACACAGACACACACTTACACCAAGTAACAGAGACATACACTGACACCAAGTAACAAAGACATACACTTGCACCAAGGAACAAAGACATGCACTGACACCACGTAACAAAGACATACACTTACACCAAGTAACAAAAACATCCACTGACACCAAGTAACAAAGACATACACTTACACCAAGTAACACAAACATACACTGACACCAAGTAACAAAGACACACACTTACACCAAGTACACAGACATACACTGACACCAAGTAACAAAGGCATACACTGACACCCATTAACAGAAACATACACTGACACCCAGTAACAAAGACATACACTGATACCCAGTAACAAAGACACACACTTACAACAATTAACAAAGACATACACTGACACCCAGTAACAAGGCATACACTGAAATCAATTAACAAAGACATTCACTGATACCCAGTAACACAGACACACACTTACACCAAGTAACAAAGACATACACTGATACTCAGTAACACAGACACACACTTACACCCAGTAACAAAGAAATACACTGACACCAAGTAAAAAAGACATACACTGATACCGAGTAACACAGACACACACTTACACCAAGTAACAAAGACAGACAATGACACCAAGTAACAAAGACATGCACTGATACCCAGTAACACAGACACACACTTACACCAAGTAACAGAGACATACACTGACACTAAGTAACAAAGACATACACTTACACCAAGTAACAAAGACATGCACTGACACCAAGTACCAAAGACATACACTTACACCAAGTAACAAAGACATACACTTACAACAAGTAACACAAACATACACTGACACCAAGTAACAAAGACACACACTTACACCAAGGACACAGACATGCACTGACACCAAGTAACAAAGACATACACTGACACCCAGTAACACAGACACACACTTACACCAAGTAACAAAGACAGAAACTGATACCCAGTAACACAGACACACACTTACACCAAGTAACAAAGACATACACTGATACTCAGTTACACAGACACAAACCTACACCAAGTAACAAAGACATACACTGACACCAAGTAAGAAAGGCATACACTGACACCCAGTAACAAAGACATACACTGACACCCAGTAACACAGACACACACGGACACCAAGTAACAAAGACATACACTGACACCAAGTAACAAAGACATACACTGACACCAAGTAACAATGACATTCACTGATTCCCAGTAACACAGACACACACTTGCAACAATTAACAAAGACATACACTGACACCAAGTAACAAAGACATACACTGACACCAAGAAACAAAGACATACACTGATACCCAGTAACACAGACAAACACTGATACCCAGGAACACAGACATACACTGATACTCAGTAACACAGACACACACTTACACCAAGTAACAAAGACATTCACCGACACCAAGTAACAAAGACATTCACTGACACCAAGTAACAAAGACATACACTGATACCCAGTAACACAGACACACACTTACACCAAGTAACAAAGACATACACTGATACTCAGTAACACAGACACACACTTACACCCAGTAACAAAGACATACACTGACACCAAGTAACAAAGACATACACTTACACCAAGTAACAAAGACATTCACTGACACCAAGTAACAAAGACAAACACTGATACCCTGTAACACAGACACACACTTACACCAAGGAACAAAGACATACACTGATACTCAGTAACACAGACACACACCGACACCAAGTAACAAAGACATACACTGACACCAAGTAACAAAGACATACACTTACACCAAGTAACAAAGACATACACTGACACCAAGTAACAAAGACATACACTGATACCCAGTATCACAGACACACACTTACACCAAGTAACATAGACATACACAGACACCAAGTAACAAAGACATACACTGACACCAAGTAACAAAGACATACACTGATACCCAGTAACACAGACACACACTTACGCCAAGTAACAAGGACATACACTGACACCATGTAACAAAGGCATACACTGACACCCAGTAACAAAGAGAAACACTGACACCCAGTAACATAGACACACACGGACACCAAGTAACAAAGACATACACTGACACCCATTAACAAAAACATACACTGACACCCAGTAACAAGGCATACACTGACACCAAGTAACAAAGACATTCACTGATACCCAATAACACGGACACACACTTACACCAAGTAACAAAGACATACACTGACACCAAGTAACAAAGACATACACTGATACCCAGTAACACAGACACACACTTACACCAAGTAACAAAGACATACACTGATACTCAGTAACACAGACACACACTTACACCAAGTAACACAGACATACACTGACACCAAGTAACAAGGACAGACACTGACACCAAGTAACAAAGACATACACTGATACCAAGTAACACAGACACACACTTACACCAAGTAACAAAGACAGACAATGACACCAAGTAACAAAGACATACACTGATACCAGTAACACAGACACACACTTACACCAAGTAACAGAGACATACACAGACACCAAGTAACAAAGACATACACTGACACCAAGTAACAAAGACATACAGTTACACCAAGTAACAAAGACATACACTGATACCCAGTAACACAGACACACACTTACACCAAGTAACACAGACATACACTGACACCAAGTTACAAAGACATACACTAACACCAAGTAACAAAGACAGACACTGATACCCAGTAACACAGACACACACTTACACCAAGTAACAAAGACAGACAATGAGACCAAGTAACAAAGACATACACAGATACCCAGTAACACAGACACACACTTACACCAAGTGACAGAGACATACACTGACACCAAGTAACAAAGACATACACTGACACCAAGTAACAAAGACATACACTGATACCCAGTAACACAGACACACACTTACACCAAGTAACAAAGACATACACTGATACTCAGTAACACAGACACACACTTACACCAAGTAACACAGACATACACTGACACCAAGTAACAAGGACAGACACTGACACCAAGTAACAAAGACAGACACTGATACCCAGTAACACAGACACACACTTACACCAAGTAACAAAGACAGACAATGACACCAAGTAACAAAGACATACACTGATACCAGTAACACAGACACACACTTACACCAAGTAACAGAGACATACACTGACACCAAGTAACAAAGACATACACTGACACCAAGTAACAAAGACATACACTGACACCAAGTAACAAAGACACACACTTACACCAAGTTACACAGACAAACACTTCCACCAAGTAACAAAGACATACAGTTACACCAAGTAACAAAGACATACACTGACACCAGGTAACAAAGACATACACTGATACCCAGTAACACAGACACACACTAACACCAAGTAACACAGACATACACTGACACCAAGTTACAAAGACATGCACTAACACCAAGTAACAAAGACAGACACTGATACCCAGTAACACAGACACACACTTACACCAAGTAACAAAGACAGACAATGAGACCAAGTAACAAAGACATACACTGATACCCAGTAACACAGACACACACTTACACCAAGTAACAGAGACATACACTGACACCAAGTAACAAAGACATACAGTTACACCAAGTAACAAAGACATACACTGATACCCAGTAACACAGACACACACTTACACCAAGTAACACAGACATACACTGACACCAAGTTACAAAGACATACACTAACACCAAGTAACAAAGACAGACACTGATACCCAGTAACACAGACACACACTTACACCAAGTAACAAAGACAGACAATGAGACCAAGTAACAAAGACATACACTGATACCCAGTAACACGGACACACACTTACACCAAGTGACAGAGACATACACTGACACCAAGTAACAAAGACATACACTTGCACCAAGGAACAAAGACATGCACTGACACCACGTAACAAAGACATACACTTACACCAAGTAACAAAAACATCCACTGACACCAAGTAACAAAGACATACACTTACACCAAGTAACACAAACATACACTGACACCAATTAACAAAGACACACACTTACACCAAGTACACAGACATACACTGACACCAAGTAACAAAGGCATACACTGACACCCATTAACAGAAACATACACTGACACCCAGAAACAAAGACATACACTGATACCCAGTAACAAAGACACACACTTACAACAATTAAGAAAGACATACACTGACACCCAGTAACAAGGCATACACTGAAACCAAGTAACAAAGACATTCACTGATACCCAGTAACACAGACACACACTTACACCAAGTAACAAAGACATAAACTGATACTCAGTAACACAGACACACACTTACACCCAGTAACAAAGAAATACACTGACACCAAGTAACAAAGACATACACTGACACCAAGTAACAAAGACATACACTTACACCAACTAACAAAGACATACACTTACACCAAGTAACAAAGACATTCACTGACACCAGGTAACAAAGACATACACTGATACTCAGTAACACAGACACACACTTACACCAAGTAACACAGACATACACTGACACCAAGTAACAAGGACATACACTGACACCAAGTAACAAAGACATACACAGATACCCAGTAACACAGACACACACTTACACCAAGTGACAGAGACATACACTGACACCAAGTAACAAAGACATACACTGACACCAAGTAACAAAGACATACACTGATACCCAGTAACACAGACACACACTTACACCAAGTAACAAAGACATACACTGATACTCAGTAACACAGACACACACTTACACCAAGTAACACAGACATACACTGACACCAAGTAACAAGGACAGACACTGACACCAAGTAACAAAGACATACACTGATACCCAGTAACACAGACACACACTTACACCAAGTAACAAAGATAGACAATGACACCAAGTAACAAAGACATACACTGATACCAGTAACACAGACACACACTTACACCAAGTAACAGAGACATACACTGACACCAAGTAACAAAGACATACACTGACACCAAGTAACAAAGACATACACTGACACCAAGTAACAAAAACATACAATGACACCAAGTAACAAAGACACACACTTACACCAAGTAACACAGACAAACACTTCCACCAAGTAACAAAGACATACAGTTACACCAAGTAACAAAGACATACACTGACACCAGGTAACAAAGACATACACTGATACCCAGTAACACAGACACACACTAACACCAAGTAACACAGACATACACTGACACCAAGTTACAAAGACATGCACTAACACCAAGTAACAAAGACAGACACTGATACCCAGTAACACAGACACACACTTACACCAAGTAACAAAGACAGACAATGAGACCAAGTAACAAAGACATACACTGATACCCAGTAACACAGACACACACTTACACCAAGTAACAGAGACATACACTGACACCAAGTAACAAAGACATACAGTTACACCAAGTAACAAAGACATACACTGATACCCAGTAACACAGACACACACTTACACCAAGTAACACAGACATACACTGACACCAAGTTACAAAGACATACACTAACACCAAGTAACAAAGACAGACACTGATACCCAGTAACACAGACACACACTTACACCAAGTAACAAAGACAGACAATGAGACCAAGTAACAAAGACATACACTGATACCCAGTAACACAGACACACACTTACACCAAGTGACAGAGACATACACTGACACCAAGTAACAAAGACATACACTTGCACCAAGGAACAAAGACATGCACTGACACCACGTAACAAAGACATACACTTACACCAAGTAACAAAAACATCCACTGACACGAAGTAACAAAGACATACACTTACACCAAGTAACACAAACATACACTGACACCAAGTAACAAAGACACACACTTACACCAAGTTCACAGACATACACTGACACCAAGTAACAAAGGCATACACTGACACCCATTAACAGAAACATACACTGACACCCAGTAACAAAGACATACACTGATACCCAGTAACACAGACACACACTTACAACAATTAAGAAAGACATACACTGACACCCAGTAACAAGGCATACACTGAAACCAAGTAACAAAGACATTCACTGATACCCAGTAACACAGACACACACTTACACCAAGTAACAAAGACATACACTGATACTCAGTAACACAGACACACACTTACACCCAGTAACAAAGAAATACACTGACACCAAGTAACAAAGACATACACTGACACCAGTTAACAAAGACATACACTTACACCAAGTAACAAAGACATACACTTACACCAAGTAACAAAGACATTCACTGACACCAAATAACAAAGACATACACTGATACCCAGTAACACAGGCACACACTTACACCAAGTAACACAGACATACACTGACACCAGGTAACAAGGACATACACTGACACCAAGTAACAAAGACATACACTGATACCCAGTAACACAGACACACACTTACACCAAGTAACAAAAACATCCACTGACACCAAGTAACAAAGACATACACTTACACCAAGTAACACAAACATACACTGACACCAAGTAACAAAGACACACTTACACCAAGTACACAGATATACACTGACACCAAGTAACAAAGGCATACACTGACACCCATTAACAGAAACATACACTGACACCCAGTAACAAAGACATACACTGATACCCAGTAACACAGACACACACTTACAACAATTAACAAAGACAGACACTGACACCCAGTAACAAGGCATACACTGAAACCAATTAACAAAGACATACACTGATACCCAGTAACACAGACACACACTTACACCAAGTAACAGAGACATACACTGACACCAAGTAACAAAGACATACACTTACACCAAGTAACAAAGACATACACTTACACCAAGTAACAAAGACATGCACTGACACCAAGTACCAAAGACATACACTTACACCAAGTAACAAAGACATACACTTACAACAAGTAACAAAGACACACACTTACACCAAGGACACAGACATGCACTGACACCAAGTAACAAAGACATACACTGACACCCAGTAACACAGACACACACTTACACCAAGTAACAAAGACAGAAACTGATACCCAGTAACACAGACACACACTTACACCAAGTAACAAAGACATACACTGATACTCAGTTACACAGACACAAACCTACACCAAGTAACAAAGACATACACTGACACCAAGTAAGAAAGGCATACACTGACACCCAGTAACAAAGACATACACTGACACCCAGTAACACAGACACACACGGACACCAAGTAACAAAGACATACACTGACACCAAGTAACAAAGACATACACTGACACCAAGTAACAAAGACATTCACTGATTCCCAGTAACACAGACACACACTTGCAACAATTAACAAAGACATACACTGACACCAAGTAACAAAGACATACACTGACACCAAGAAACAAAGACATACACGGATACCCAGTAACACAGACACACACTGATACCCAGGAACACAGACATACACTGATACTCAGTAACACAGACACACACTTACACCAAGTAACAAAGACATATACTGACACCAAGTAACAAAGACATACACTTACACCAAGTAACAAAGACAGACACTGACACCCAGTAACAAAGACATACACTGATACCCAGTAACAGAGACACACACATACACCAAGTAACAAAGACAGACAATGACACCAAGTAACAAAGACATACACTTACACCAAGGACACAGACATGCACTGACACCAAGTAACAAAGACATACACTGACACCCAGTAACACAGACACACACTTACACCAAGTAACAAAGACAGAAACTGATACCCAGTAACACAGACACACACTTACACCAAGTAACAAAGACATACACTGATACTCAGTTACACAGACACAAACCTACACCAAGTAACAAAGACATACACTGACACCAAGTAAGAAAGGCATACACTGACACCCAGTAACAAAGACATACACTGACACCCAGTAACACAGACACACACGGACACCAAGTAACAAAGACATACACTGACACCAAGTAACAAAGACATACACTGACACCAAGTAACAAAGACATTCACTGATTCCCAGTAACACAGACACACACTTGCAACAATTAACAAAGACATACACTGACACCAAGTAACAAAGACATACACTGACACCAAGAAACAAAGACATACACGGATACCCAGTAACACAGACACACACTGATACCCAGGAACACAGACATACACTGATACTCAGTAACACAGACACACACTTACACCAAGTAACAAAGACATATACTGACACCAAGTAACAAAGACATACACTTACACCAAGTAACAAAGACAGACACTGACACCCAGTAACAAAGACATACACTGATACCCAGTAACAGAGACACACACATACACCAAGTAACAAAGACAGACAATGACACCAAGTAACAAAGACATACACTTACACCAAGTAACACAGACATACACTGACACCAAGTAACAAAGACACACACTTACACCAAGTAACACAGACATACACTGACACCAAGTTACAAAGACATACACTAACACCAAGTAACAAAGACAGACACTGATACCCAGTAACACAGACACACACTTACACCAAGTAACAAAGACAGACAATGAGACCAAGTAACAAAGACATACACAGATACCCAGTAACACAGACACACACTTACACCAAGTGACAGAGACATACACTGACACCAAGTAACAAAGACATACACTGACACCAAGTAACAAAGACATACACTGATACCCAGTAACACAGACACACACTTACACCAAGTAACAAAGACATACACTGATACTCAGTAACACAGACACACACTTACACCAAGTAACACAGACATACACTGACACCAAGTAACAAGGACAGACACTGACACCAAGTAACAAAGACAGACACTGATACCCAGTAACACAGACACACACTTACACCAAGTAACAAAGACAGACAATGACACCAAGTAACAAAGACATACACTGATACCAGTAACACAGACACACACTTACACCAAGTAACAGAGACATACACTGACACCAAGTAACAAAGACATACACTGACACCAAGTAACAAAGACATACACTGACACCAAGTAACAAAGACACACACTTACACCAAGTTACAAAGACAAACACTTCCACCAAGTAACAAAGACATACAGTTACACCAAGTAACAAAGACATACACTGACACCAGGTAACAAAGACATACACTGATACCCAGTAACACAGACACACACTAACACCAAGTAACACAGACATACACTGACACCAAGTTACAAAGACATGCACTAACACCAAGTAACAAAGACAGACACTGATACCCAGTAACACAGACACACACTTACACCAAGTAACAAAGACAGACAATGAGACCAAGTAACAAAGACATACACTGATACCCAGTAACACAGACACACACTTACACCAAGTAACAGAGACATACACTGACACCAAGTAACAAAGACATACAGTTACACCAAGTAACAAAGACATACACTGATACCCAGTAACACAGACACACACTTACACCAAGTAACACAGACATACACTGACACCAAGTTACAAAGACATACACTAACACCAAGTAACAAAGACAGACACTGATACCCAGTAACACAGACACACACTTACACCAAGTAACAAAGACAGACAATGAGACCAAGTAACAAAGACATACACTGATACCCAGTAACACAGACACACACTTACACCAAGTGACAGAGACATACACTGACACCAAGTAACAAAGACATACACTTGCACCAAGGAACAAAGACATGCACTGACACCACGTAACAAAGACATACACTTACACCAAGTAACAAAAACATCCACTGACACCAAGTAACAAAGACATACACTTACACCAAGTAACACAAACATACACTGACACCAATTAACAAAGACACACACTTACACCAAGTACACAGACATACACTGACACCAAGTAACAAAGGCATACACTGACACCCATTAACAGAAACATACACTGACACCCAGAAACAAAGACATACACTGATACCCAGTAACAAAGACACACACTTGCAACAATTAAGAAAGACATACACTGACACCCAGTAACAAGGCATACACTGAAACCAAGTAACAAAGACATTCACTGATACCCAGTAACACAGACACACACTTACACCAAGTAACAAAGACATAAACTGATACTCAGTAACACAGACACACACTTACACCCAGTAACAAAGAAATACACTGACACCAAGTAACAAAGACATACACTGACACCAAGTAACAAAGACATACACTTACACCAAGTAACAAAGACATACACTTACACCAAGTAACAAAGACATTCACTGACACCAGGTAACAAAGACATACACTGATACTCAGTAACACAGACACACACTTACACCAAGTAACACAGACATACACTGACACCAAGTAACAAGGACATACACTGACACCAAGTAACAAAGACATACACAGATACCCAGTAACACAGACACACACTTACACCAAGTAACAGAGACATACACTGGCACCAAGTAACAAAGACATACACTGACACCAAGTAACAAAGACATACACTGATACCCAGTAACACAGACACACACTTACACCAAGTAACAAAGACATACACTGATACTCAGTAACACAGACACACACTTACACCAAGTAACACAGACATACACTGACACCAAGTAACAAGGACAGACACTGACACCAAGTAACAAAGACATACACTGATACCCAGTAACACAGACACACACTTACACCAAGTAACAAAGACAGACAATGACACCAAGTAACAAAGACATACACTGATACCAGTAACACAGACACACACTTACACCAAGTAACAGAGACATACACTGACACCAAGTAACAAAGACATACACTGACACCAAGTAACAAAGACATACACTTACACCAAGTAACAAAAACATACAATGACACCAAGTAACAAAGACACACACTTACACCAAGTAACACAGACAAACACTTCCACCAAGTAACAAAGACATACAGTTACACCAAGTAACAAAGACATACACTGACACCAGGTAACAAAGACATACACTGATACCCAGTAACACAGACACACACTAACACCAAGTAACACAGACATACACTGACACCAAGTTACAAAGACATGCACTAACACCAAGTAACAAAGACAGACACTGATACCCAGTAACACAGACACACACTTACACCAAGTAACAAAGACAGACAATGAGACCAAGTAACAAAGACATACACTGATACCCAGTAACACAGACACACACTTACACCAAGTAACAGAGACATACACTGACACCAAGTAACAAAGACATACAGTTACACCAAGTAACAAAGACATACACTGATACCCAGTAACACAGACACACACTTACACCAAGTAACACAGACATACACTGACACCAAGTTACAAAGACATACACTAACACCAAGTAACAAAGACAGACACTGATACCCAGTAACACAGACACACACTTACACCAAGTAACAAAGACAGACAATGAGACCAAGTAACAAAGACATACACTGATACCCAGTAACACAGACACACACTTACACCAAGTGACAGAGACATACACTGACACCAAGTAACAAAGACATACACTTGCACCAAGGAACAAAGACATGCACTGACACCACGTAACAAAGACATACACTTACACCAAGTAACAAAAACATCCACTGACACGAAGTAACAAAGACATACACTTACACCAAGTAACACAAACATACACTGACACCAAGTAACAAAGACACACACTTACACCAAGTTCACAGACATACACTGACACCAAGTAACAAAGGCATACACTGACACCCATTAACAGAAACATACACTGACACCCAGTAACAAAGACATACACTGATACCCAGTAACACAGACACACACTTACAACAATTAAGAAAGACATACACTGACACCCAGTAACAAGGCATACACTGAAACCAAGTAACAAAGACATTCACTGATACCCAGTAACACAGACACACACTTACACCAAGTAACAAAGACATACAATGATACTCAGTAACACAGACACACACTTACACACAGTAACAAAGAAATACACTGACACAAAGTAACAAAGACATACTCTGACACCAGTTAACAAAGACATACACTTACACCAAGTAACAAAGACATACACTTACACCAAGTAACAAAGACATTCACTGACACCAAATAACAAAGACATACACTGATACCCAGTAACACAGACACACACTTACACCAAGTAACACAGACATACACTGACACCAGGTAACAAGGACATACACTGACACCAAGTAACAAAGACATACACTGATACCCAGTAACACAGACACACACTTACACCAAGTAACAAAAACATCCACTGACACCAAGTAACAAAGACATACACTTACACCAAGTAACACAAACATACACTGACACCAAGTAACAAAGACACACTTACACCAAGTACACAGATATACACTGACACCAAGTAACAAAGGCATACACTGACACCCATTAACAGAAACATACACTGACACCCAGTAACAAAGACATACACTGATACCCAGTAACACAGACACACACTTACAACAATTAACAAAGACAGACACTGACACCCAGTAACAAGGCATACACTGAAACCAATTAACAAAGACATACACTGATACCCAGTAACACAGACACACACTTACACCAAGTAACAGAGACATACACTGACACCAAGTAACAAAGACATACACTTACACCAAGTAACAAAGACATACACTTACACCAAGTAACAAAGACATGCACTGACACCAAGTACCAAAGACATACACTTACACCAAGTAACAAAGACATACACTTACAACAAGTAACAAAGACACACACTTACACCAAGGACACAGACATGCACTGACACCAAGTAACAAAGACATACACTGACACCCAGTAACACAGACACACACTTACACCAAGTAACAAAGACAGAAACTGATACCCAGTAACACAGACACACACTTACACCAAGTAACAAAGACATACACTGATACTCAGTTACACAGACACAAACCTACACCAAGTAACAAAGACATACACTGACACCAAGTAAGAAAGGCATACACTGACACCCAGTAACAAAGACATACACTGACACCCAGTAACACAGACACACACGGACACCAAGTAACAAAGACATACACTGACACCAAGTAACAAAGACATACACTGACACCAAGTAACAAAGACATTCACTGATTCCCAGTAACACAGACACACACTTGCAACAATTAACAAAGACATACACTGACACCAAGTAACAAAGACATACACTGACACCAAGAAACAAAGACATACACGGATACCCAGTAACACAGACACACACTGATACCCAGGAACACAGACATACACTGATACTCAGTAACACAGACACACACTTACACCAAGTAACAAAGACATATACTGACACCAAGTAACAAAGACATACACTTACACCAAGTAACAAAGACAGACACTGACACCCAGTAACAAAGACATACACTGATACCCAGTAACAGAGACACACACATACACCAAGTAACAAAGACAGACAATGACACCAAGTAACAAAGACATACACTTACACCAAGTAACACAGACATACACTGACACCAAGTAACAAAGACACACACTTACACCAAGTACACAGACATACACTGACACCAAGTAACAAAGACATACACTGACACCCAGTAACACAGACACTCACTTACAACAAGTAATAAAGACTTATACTGATACTCAGTTACACAGACACACACTTACACCAACTAACACAGACTCACACTTACACCAAGTCACAAAGACATACAATGTCGCCCAGTAACAAAAACACACAATGACACCAAGTAACAAAGGCACACACTGACACCAAGTAACAAAGACATACAATGACACCCATTCACAAAAACATACACTGACACCCAGTAACAAGGCATACACTGACACCAAGTAACAAAGACATTCACTGATACCCAGTAACACAGACACACACTTACACCAAGTAACAAAGACATTCACTGACACCAAGTAACAAAGACATTCACTGACACCAAGTAACAAAGACATACACTGATACCCAGTAACACAGACACACACTTACACCAAGTAACAAAGACATACACTGATACTCAGTAACACAGACACACACTTACACCCAGTAACAAAGACATACACTGACACCAAGTAACAAAGACATACACTTACACCAAGTAACAAAGACATTCACTGACACCAAGTAACAAAGACATACACTGATACCCAGTAACACAGACACACACTTACACCAAGGAACAAAGACATACACTGATACTCAGTAACACAGACACACACTGACACCAAGTAACAAAGACATACACTGACACCAAGTAACAAAGACATACACTGATACCAAGTAACACAGACACACACTTACACCAAGTAACATAGACATACACAGACACCAAGTAACAAAGACATACACTGACACCAAGTAACAAAGACATACACTGATACCCAGTAACACAGACACACACTTACACCAAGTAACAGAGACATACACTGACACCAAGTAACAAAGACATACACTTACACCAAGTAACAAAGACAAGCACTGTCACCAAGTAACAAAGACAAGCACTGACACCAAGTAACAAAGACATACACTTACACCAAGTGACAAAAACATACACTGACACCAAGTAACAAAGACACACACTTACACCAAGTAACACAGACAAACACTTCCACCAAGTAACCAAGACATAAACAGATACTCAGTGACACAGACACACACTTACATCAAGTAACACAGACATACACTGACACCAAGTTACAAAGACATACACTGACACCAAGTAACAAAGACATGCAGTTACACCAAGTAACAAAGACATACACTGACACCAGGTAACAAAGACATACACTGATACCCAGTAACACAGACACACACTTACACCAAGTAACACAGACATACACTGACACCAAGTTACAAAGACATACACTAACACCAAGTAACAAAGACAGACACTGATACCCAGTAACACAGACACACACTTACACCAAGTAACAAAGACAGACAATGAGACCAAGTAACAAAGACATACACTAATACCCAGTAACACAGACACACACTTACACCAAGTAACAGAGACATACACTGACACCAAGTAACAAAGACATACACTTGCACCAAGTAACAAAGACAGACACTTGCACCAAGTAACAAAGATATGCACTGACACCAAGTAACAAAGACATACACTTACACCAAGTAACACAAACATACACTGACACCAAGTAACAAAGACACACACTTACACCAAGTACACAGACATACACTGACACCAAGTAACAAAGACAGAAACTGATACCCAGTATCACAGACACACACTTACACCAAGTAACAAAGACATACACTGATACTCAGTTGCTCAGACACACACCAACACCAAGTAACAAAGACATACACTGACAACAAGTCACAAAGGCATACACTGACACCCAGTAACAAAGACATACACTGACACCCAGTAACACAGACAATCACGGACACCAAGTACAAAGACATACACTGACACCCATTAACAGAAACATACACTGACACCCAGTAACAAAGACATACACTGATACCCAGTAACACAGACACACACTTACAACAATTAACAAAGACATGCACTGACACCCAGTAACAAGGCATACACTGACACCAAGTAACAAAGACATTCACTGATACCCAGTTACACAGACACACACTTACACCAAGTAACAAAGACATACACTGATACTCAGTAACACAGACACACACTTACACCCAGTAACAAAGACATACACTGACACCAAGTAACAAAGTCATTCACTGACACCAAGTAACAAAGACATACACTGATACCCAGTAACACAGACACACACTTACACCAAGTAACACAGACATACACTGACACCAAGTAACAAGGACAGACACTGACACCAAGTAACAAAGACATACACTGATACCCAGTAGCACAGACACACACTTACACCAAGTAACAAAGACAGACAATAACACCAAGTAACAAAGACATGCACTGATACCCAGTAACACAGACACACACTTACACCAAGTAACAGAGACATACACTGACACCAAGTAACAAAGACATACACTTACACCAAGTAACAGAAACATACACTGACACCAAGTAACAAAGACACACACTTACACCAAGTACACAGACATGCACTGACACCAAGTAACAAAGACATACACTGAGACCCAGTAACACAGACATACACTGATACTCAGATACACAGGCACAAACCTACACCAAGTAACAAAGACATACACTGACACCAAGTAACAAAGACATACACTGACACCAAGTAACAAAGGCATACACTGACACCCAGTACCACAGACACACACGGACACCAAGTAACAAAGACATACACTGACACCAAGTAACAAAGACATTCACTGATTCCCGGTAACACAGACACACACTTACAACAATTAACAAAGACATACACTGACACCAAGTAACAAAGACAGACACTGACACCAAGTAACAAAGACATACACTGATACCCAGTAACACAGACACACACTGATACCCAGGAACACAGACATACACTGATACTCAGTTACACAGATACACACTTACACCAAGTAACAAAGACATACACAGACACCAAGTAACAAGGACATACACTGACACCAAGTAACAAAGACATACACTGATACCCAGTAACACAGACACATACTTACACCAAGTAACAAAGACAGACAATGACACCAAGTAACAAAGACATGCACTGATACCCAGTAACACAGAAACACACTTACACCAAGTAACAGAGACATACACTGACACCAAGTAACAAAGACATACACTTACACAAAGTAACAAAGACATGCACTGACACCAAGTACCAAAGACATACACTTACACCAAGTAACAAAGACATACACTTACATCAAGTAACACAAACATACACTGACACCAAGTAACAAAGACACACACTTACACCAAGTACACAGACATACACTGACACCAAGTAACAAAGACATACACTGACACCCAGTAACACAGACACACACTTACACCAAGTAACAAAGACAGAAACTGATACCCAGTAACACAGACACACACTTACGCCAAGTAACAAAGACATACACTGATACTCAGTTACACAGACACAAACCTACACCAAGTAACAAAGACATACACTGACACCAAGTAACAAAGACATACACTGACACCCAGTAACGCAGACACACACGGACACCAATTAACAAAGACATACACTGACACCAAGTAACAAAGAAATACACTGATACCCAGTAACAAAGACAGACACGGATACCCAGTAACAAAGACATACACGGATACCCAGTAACACAGACACACACGGACACCAACTAACAAAGACATACACAGACACCAAGTAACAAAGAAATACACTGATACCCAGTAACAAAGACATCCACGGATACCCAGTAACACAGACTCACACTTACACCAAGTAACACAGACATACACAGACACCAAGTAACAAAGACATACACTGACACCAAGTAACAAAGACACACACTTACACCAAGTACACAGACATACACTGACACCAAGTAACAAAGACATACACTGATACCCAGTAACACAGACACACACTTACATCAAGTAACAAAGACAGACAATGACACCAAGTAACAAAGACATACACTTCAAACAAGTAACACAGACATACACTGACACCAAGTATCAAAGACATACACTGACACCCAGTAACACAGACACACACTTACAGCAAGTAACAAAGACAGAAACAGATACCCAGCAGCACAGACGAACACCTACACCAAGTAACACAGACACACACGGACACCAAGTAATGAAGACATACACTGAAACCAAGTAACTAAGACATTCACTGATACCCAGTAACACAGACACACACTTCCACCAAGTAACAAAGGCATACACTGACACAAAGTAACATAGACATACACTGACACCAAGTAACAAAGACATACACTGACACCAAGGAACAAAGACATACACTGATACTTAGTAACACAGACACACACTTCCACCAAGTAACAAAGACATACACTGACACCAAGGAACAAAGACATACACTTACACCAAGTAACAAAGACATACACTGACACCAAGTAACAATGACATACACTGATACCCAGTAACACAGACACACACTTACACCAAGTAACCCAGACATACACTGACACCAAGTAACAAAGACATACACTGACACCAAGTAACAAAGACATACACTGATACCCAGGAACACAGACACACACTTACACCAAGTAACAAAGACAGACAATGACACCAAGTAACAAAGGCATACACTTCCACCAAGTAACGCAGACCTACACTGACACCAAGTAACAAAGACACACACTTAAACCAAGTACACAGACATACACTGACACAAAGTAACAAAGACATGCACTGTTACCCAGTAACACAGACACACACTTACACCAAGTAACAAAGACAGAAACTGATACCCAGCAACACAGTCACACACTTACACCAAGTAACAAAGACATACACTGACACCCAGTAACAAAGAAACACACTGACACCCAGTAACAAAGAAACACACTGACACAAGTAACAAAGACACACACTGACACCAAGTAACAAAGACATACACAAACACCAAGCAACGAAGACATACACTGATACCCAGTAACACAGACACACACTTACAATAAGTAACAAAGACAGACACTGATACCCAGTAACAGAGACACACACTTGCACCAAGTCACAAAGACATGCACTGACACCCAGTAACAAAGACGTACACTGGCACCCAGTAACAAAGACTTCCACTGACACAAATTAACAAAGACATACACTTACAACAAGTAACAAAGACACACACTTACACCAAGTAACAAAGACATACACTTACACCAAGTAACACAGACATACACTGACACCTAGTAACACAGACATACACTGACACAAAGTAACACAGACATACACTGACACCAAGTAACAAATACATACACTGACACCAAGTAACAAAGTCACACACTTACACCAAGTAACACAGACATACACTGACACCAAGTATCAAAGACATACACTGACACCAAGTATCAAAGACATACACTGACACCAAGTAACACAGACATACTGATACCCAGTAACAAAGACATACACTGACACCCAGTAACAAAGACACACACTGACACCAAGTAACAAAGACACACACTGACACCAAGTAACAAAGACATTCACTGACACAAATTAACAAAGACATACACTGATACCCAGCAACAAAGACACACACTTACACCAAGTAACAAATACATACACTTACACCATTTAACAAAGATATACACTGACACCAAGTAACAAAGACATACACTTATACCCAGTAACACAGACACTCACTTACACGAAGTAACAAAGACATACACTGATACCCGGTAACACAGACAAACACTTACACCAAGCAACAAAGACACACACCGACACCAAGTAACAAATACATGCACTTACACCATATAACACAGACAAACACTGACACCAAGTAACAAAGATATACACTTATACCAACTAACAAAGACACACACTTCCACCAAGTTACACAGACATACACTGACACCAAGTAACAAAGACATGCACTTCCGCCAAGGAAGAAATACACACACTTACACCAAGTAACACAGACCTACACTGACACCAAGTAACAAAGACATACACTGATACCCAGCAACACAGACACACTCTTACACTAAGTAACAAAGACAGACACTAATACCCAGTAACAAAGACATGCACTGACACCCAGTAAGAAAGACACACACTGACACCAAGTAACAAACAAATACACTTACACCAAGTAACAAAGACGTACACGGACACCCAGTAACAAAGACATGCACTGACACCCTGTAACAAAGACACACATTGACACCAAGTAACAAAGACATACACTGATACCCAGTAACACAGACACACTATTATACCAAGTAACAAAGACATACACTGACACCAATTAACAAAGACATACAGTGATACCCAGTAACACAGATACACACTGACACCAAGTAACAAAGACATACACTGATACCCAGTTACACAGACACACTCTTACACCCAGTAACACAGACACACACAGACACCAAGTAACAAAGACATACACTGATACCGAGTAACACAGACATACACTTACAACAAGTAACAAAGACATACATTGACACAAAGTAACAAAGACATACACTGACACCAAGTAACAAAGACAGACACTGATACCCAGTAACACAGACATACACTTACACCAAGTATCAAAGACATACACCGACACCAAGTAGCAAAGAAATACACTTACACCATGTAACAAAGACATCAACTGATACCCAGTAACACAGACTCACACTTACACCAAGTAACACAGACATACACTGACCACAAGTAACAAAGACATACACTTACACCAAGTAACAAAGACATTCACTGATACCCAGTAACACAGACTCACACTTACACCAAGTAACACAGACATACACTGACCACAAGTAACAAAGACGTACACTGACACCAAGTAACATAGACGTACACTTACACCAAGTAACACAGACATACACTGACACCAAGTAACAAAGACATACACTTACGCCAAGTAACAAAGACATACACTGACACCAAGCAACAAAGACATCCACTGATACCCAGTAACACAGACTCACACTTACAACAAGTAACACAGACATACACTGACCACAAGTAACAAAGACATACACTGATACCCAGTAACACAGACACACACTTACACCAAGTCACAAAGACATACACTGACACCCAGTAACAAAAACACACAATGACACCAAGTAACAAAGGCACACACTGACACCAAGTAACAAAGACATGCACTGACACACATCAACGAAAACATACACTGACACCCAGTATCAAGGCATGCACTGACACCAAGTAACAAAGACATACACTGATACCCAGTAACACAGACACACAATTATACCAAGTAACAAAGACATACACTGACACCAATTAACAAAGACATACAGTGATACCCAGTAACACAGATACACACTGACACCAAGTAACAAAGACATACACTGATACCCAGTTACACAGACACACTCTTACACCCAGGAACACAGACACACACAGACACCAAGTAGCAAAGACATACACTGATACCGAGTAACACAGACATACACTTACAACAAGTAACAAAGACATACACTGACACAAAGTAACAAAGACATACACTGACACCAAGTAACAAAGACAGACACTGATACCCAGTAACACAGACATACACTTACACCAAGTATCAAAGACATACACCGACACCAAGTAGCAAAGAAATACACTTACACCATGTAACAAAGAGATACACTGACACCAAGTCACAAAGACATACACTTACACCAAGTAACAAAGACATCAACTGATACCCAGTAACACAGACTCACACTTACACCAAGTAACACAGACATACACTGACCACAAGTAACAAAGACATACACTTACACCAAGTAACAAAGACATCCACTGATACCCAGTAACACAGACTCACACTTACACCAAGTAACACAGACATACACTGACCACAAGTAACAAAGACGTACACTGACACCAAGTAACATAGACGTACACTTACACCAAGTAACACAGACATACACTGACACCAAGTAACAAAGACATACACTTACGCCAAGTAACAAAGACATACACTGACACCAAGTAACAAAGACATCCACTGATACCCAGTAACACAGACTCACACTTACAACAAGTAACACAGACATACACTGACCACAAGTAACAAAGACATACACTGATACCCAGTAACACAGACACACACTTACACCAAGTACACAGACATACACTGACACAAAGTAACAAAGACATCCACTGACACCCAGTAACACAGACACACACTTACACCAAGTAACAAAGACAGAAACTGATACCCAGCAACACAGACACAAACTTACACCAAGTCACAAAGACATACACTGACACCCAGTAACAAAGACAAACACTGACACCCAGTAACAAAGAAACACACTGACACCAAGTAACAAAGACACACACTGACACCATGTAACAAAGACATACACAGACACCAAGCAACGAAGACATACACTGATACCCAGTAACACAGACACACACTTACACCAAGTAACAAAGAAATACACTGTTACCCAGTAACACAGACACACACTTACACCAAGTATCACAGACATACACAGACACCAAGTAACAAAGACATACACTGATACCCAGTAACACAGACACACACTTACAGCAAGTAACACAGACCTACACTGACACCAAGTAACAAAGACATACACTGATACCCAGGAACACAGACAAACTCTGACACAAACTAACAAAGACAGACACTAATGCCCAGTAACAAAGACATGCACTAACACCCAGTAAGAAAGAAACACACTGACACCAAGTAACAAAGAAATACACTTACACCAAGTAACAAAGACGTACACGGACACCCAGTAACAAAGACATGCACTGACCCCCAGTAACAAAGACACACATTGACACCAAGTAACAAAGACATACACTGATACCCAGTAACACAGACACACACTTATACCAAGTAACAAAGACATACACTGACACCAATTAACAAAGACATACAGTGATACCCAGTAACACAGATATACACTGACACCAAGTAACAAAGACATACACTGATACCCAGTTACACAGACACACACTTACACCCAGTAACACAGACACACACAGACACCAAGTAACAAAGACATACACTGATACCGAGTAACACAGACATACACTTACAACAAGTAACAAAGACATACACTGACACAAAGTAACAAAGACATACACTTACACCAAGTAACAAAGACATACACTGACACCAAGTAACAAAGACATCCACTGATACCCAGTAACACAGACTCACACTTACACCAAGTAACACAGACATACACTGACCACAAGTAACAAAGACATACACTGATACCCAGTAACACAGACACACACTTACACCAAGTCTGAAAGACATACACTGACACCCAGTAACAAAAACACACAATGACACCAAGTAGCAAAGGCACACACTGACACCAAGTAACAAAGACATACACTGACACCCATCAACGAAAACATACACTGACACCCAGTATCAAGGCATACACTGACACCAAGTAAAAAAGACATTCACTGATACCCAGTAACACAGACACACACTTACACCAAGTAACAAAGACAGATAATGACACCAAGTATCAAAGGCATACACTTACACCAAGTACACAGACATACACTGACACAAAGTAACAAAGACATCCACTGACACCCAGTAACACAGACACACACTTACACCAAGTAACAAAGACAGAAACTTATACCCAGCAACACAGACACACACTTACACCAAGTCACAAAGACATACACTGACACCCAGTAACAAAGACAAACACTGACACCCAGTAACAAAGAAACACACTGACACCAAGTAACAAAGCCACACACTGACACCAAGTAACAAAGACATACACAGACACCAAGCAACGAAGACATACACTGATACCCAGTAACACAGACACACACTTCCACCAAGTAACAAAGAAATACACTGTTAACCAGTAACACAGACACACACTTACACCAAGTATCACAGACATACACAGACACCAAGTAACAAAGACATACACTGATACCCAGTAACACAGACACACACTTACACCAAGTAACACAGACCTACACTGACACCAAGTAACAAAGACATACACTGATACCCAGCAACACAGACACACTCTTACACACAGTAACAAAGACAGACACTAATACCCAGTAACAAAGACATGCACTGACACCCAGTAAGAAAGAAACACACTGACACCAAGTAACAAAGAAATACACTTACACCAAGTAACAAAGACGTACACGGACACCCAGTAACAAAGACATGCACTGACACGCAGTAACAAAGACACACATTGACACCAAGTAACAAAGACATACACTGATACCCAGTAACACAGACACACACTTATACCAAGTAACAAAGACATACACTGACACCAATTAACAAAGACATACAGTGATACCCAGTAACACAGATATACACTGACACCAAGTAACAAAGACATACACTGATACCCAGTTACACAGACACACACTTACACCCAGTAACACAGACACACACAGACACCAAGTAACAAAGACATACACTGATACCGAGTAACACAGACATACACTTACAAGAAGTAACAAAGACATACACTGACGCAAAGTAACAAAGACATACACTGACACCAAGTAACAAAGACATACACTGATACCCAGTTACACAGACACACACTTAAACCCAGTAACACAGACACACACAGACACCAAGTAACAAAGACATACACTGATACCGAGTAACACAGACATACACTTACAACAAGTAACAAAGACATACACTGACACAAAGTAACAAAGACATACATTGATACCCAGTAGCACAGACACACAGTTACACCAAGAAACAAAGACAGACACTGATACCCAGTAACACAGACATACACTTACACCAAGTATCAAAGACATACACCGACACCAAGTAGGAAAGAAATACACTTACACCATGTAACAAAGAGATACACTGACACCAAGTCACAAAGACATACACTTACACCAAGTAACAAAGACATCCACTGATACCCAGTAACACAGACTCACACTTACAACAAGTAACACAGACATACACTGACCACAAGTAACAAAGACATACACTTAAACCAAGTAACAAAGACATCCACTGATACCCAGTAACACAGACTCACACTTACACCAAGTAACACAGACATACACTGACCACAAGTAACAAAGACGTACACTGACACCAAGTAACATAGACGTACACTTACACCAAGTAACACAGACATACACTGACACCAAGTAACAAAGACATACACTTACACCAAGTAACAAAGACATACACTGATACCCAGTAACACAGACACACACTTACACCAAGTCACAAAGACATACACTGACACCCAGTAACAAAAACACACAATGACACCAAGTAACAAAGGCACACACTGACACCAAGTAACAAAGACATACACTGACACCCATCAACGAAAACATACACTGACACCCAGTATCAAGGCATACACTGACACCAAGTAAAAAAGACATTCACTGATACCCAGTAACACAGACACACACTTACACCAAGTAACAAAGACAGACAATGACACCAAGTAACAAAGGCATACACTTACACCAAGTACACAGACATACACTGACACAAAGTAACAAAGACATCCACTGACACCCAGTAACACAGACACACACTTACACCAAGTAACAAAGACAGACAATGACACCAAGTAACAAAGGCATACACTTACACCAAGTACACAGACACACACTTACACCAAGTAACAAAGACAGAAACTGATACCCAGCAACACAGACACACACTTACACCAAGTCACAAAGACATACACTGACAACCAGTAACAAAGACAAACACTGACAGCAGTAACAAAGACACACACTGACACCAAGTAACAAAGACATACACAGACACCAAGCAACGAAGACATACACTGATACCCAGTAACACAGACACACACTTACACCAAGTAACAAAGAAATACACTGTTACCCAGTAACACAGACACGCACTTACACCAAGTATCACAGACATACACAGACACCAAGTAACAAAGACATACACTGATACCCAGTAACAAAGACACACACTTACACCAAGTAACACAGACCTACACTGACACCAAGTAACAAAGACATACACTGATACCCAGCAACACATACACACTCTTACACAAAGTAACAAAGACAGACACTAATACCCAGTAACAAAGACATGCACTGACACCCAGTAAGAAAGAAACACACTGACACCAAGTAACAAAGAAATACACTTACACCAAGTAACAAAGACGTACACGGACACCCAGTAACAAAGACATGCACTGACACCCAGGAACAAAGACACACATTGACACCAAGTAACAAATACATACACTGATACCCAGTAACACAGACACACACTTATACCAAGTAACAAAGACATACACTGACACCAATTAACAAAGACATACACTGATACCGAGTAACACGGACATACACTTACAACAAGTAACAAAGACATACACTGACACAAAGTAACAAAGACATACACTGACACCAAGTAACAAAGACATACACTGATACCCAGTAACACAGACACGCAGTTACACCACGAAACAAAGACAGACACTGATTCCCAGTAACACAGACATACACTTACACCAAGTATCAAAGACATACAACGACACCAAGTAGCAAAGACATACACTTACACCAAGTAACAAAGACATCCAATGATACCCAGTAACACAGACTCACACTTACACCAAGTAACACAGACATACACTGACCACAAGTAACAAAGACATACACTTACACCAAGTAACAAAGACATCCACTGATACCCAGTAACACAGACTCACACTTACACCAAGTAACACAGACATACACTGACCACAAGTAACAAAGACGTACACTGACACCAAGTAACATAGACGTACACTTACACCAAGTAACACAGACATACACTGACACCAAGTAACAAAGACATACACTTACACCAAGTAACAAAGACATACACTGACACCAAGTAACAAAGACATCCACTGATACCCAGTAACACAGACTCACACTTCCACCAAGTAACACAGACATACACTGACCACAAGTAACAAAGACATACACTGATACCCAGTAACACAGACACACACTTACACCAAGTCACAAAGACATACACTGACACCCAGTAACAAAAACACACAATGACACCAAGTAACAAAGGCACACACTGACTCCCAGTAACAAAGACATACACTGACACCCATCAACGAAAACATACACTGACACCCAGTATCAAGGCATACACTGACACCAAGTAAAAAAGACATTCACTGATACCCAGTAACACAGACACACACTTACACCAAGTAACAAAGACAGACAATGACACCAAGTAACAAAGGCATACACATACACCAAGTACACAGACATACACTGACACAAAGTAACAAAGACATCCACTGACACCCAGTAACACAGACGCACACTACCAAGTAACAAAGACAGAAACTGATACCCAGCAACACAGACGCACACTTACACCAAGTCACAAAGACATACACTGACACCCAGTAACAAAGACAAACACTGACACCCAGTAACAAAGAAACACACTGACACCAAGTATCAAAGACACACACTGACACCAAGTAACAAAGACAAACACAGACACCAAGCAACGAAGACATACACTGATACCCAGTAACACAGACACACACTTACACCAAGTAACAAAGAAATACACTGTTAAGCAGTAACACAGACACACACTTACACCAAGTATCACAGACATACACAGACACCAAGTAACAAAGACATACACTGATACCCAGTAACACAGACACACACTTACAACAAGTAACACAGACCTACACTGACACCAAGTAACAAAGACATACACTGATACCCAGCAAGACAGACACACTCTTACACAAAGTAACAAAGACAGACACTAATACCCAGTAACAAAGACATGCACTGACACCCAGTAAGAAAGAAACACACTGACACCAAGTAACAAAGAAATACACTTACACCAAGTAACAAAGACGTACACGGACACCCAGTAACAAAGACATGCACTGACACCCATTAACAAAGACACACATTGACACCAAGTAACAAAGACATACACTGATACCCAGTAACACAGACACACACTTATACCAAGTAACAAAGACATACACTGACACCAATTAACAAAGACATACAGTGATAACCAGTAACACAGATACACACTGACACCAAGTAAGAAAGACATACACTGATAACCAGTTACACAGACACACACTTGCAACCAGTAACACAGTCACACACAGACACCAAGTAACACAGACATACACTGATACCGAGTAACACAGACACACACTTACAACAAGTAACAAAGACATACACTGACACAAAGTAACAAAGACATAGACTGACACCAAGTAACAAAGACATACACTGATACCCAGTAACGTAGACACACACTTACACCAAGAAACAAAGACAGACACTGATACCCAGTAACACAGACATACACTTACACGAAGTATCAAAGACATACACTGACACAAAGTAGCAAAGAAATACACTTACACCATGTAACAAAGAGATACACAGACACCAAGTAACAAAGACATACACTTACACCAAGTAACAAAGACATACACTGACACCAAGTCACAAAGACATACACTGACACCAATTAACATAGACGTACACTTACACCAAGTAACACAGACATACACTGACACCAAGTAACAAAGACATACACTTACACCAAGTAACAAAGACATACACTGACACCAAGTAACAAAGAAATCCACTGATACCCAGTAACACAGACTCACACTTACACCAAGTAACACAGACATACACTTACACCAAGTCACAAAGACATACACTGACACCCAGTAACAAAAACACACAATGACACCAAGTAACAAAGGCACACACTGACACCAAGTAACACAGACATACACTGACACCCATCAACGAAAACATACACTGACACCCAGTATCAAGGCATACACTGACACCAAGTAAAAAAGACATTCACTGATACCCAGTTACACAGACACACACTTACACCAAGGAACAAAGACAGACAATGACACCAAGTAACAAAGGCATACACTTACACCAAGTACACAGACATACACTGACACAAAGTAACACAGACACACACTTACACCAAGTAACAAAGACAGAAACTGATACCCAGCAACACAGACACACACTTACACCAAGTCACAAAGACACACACTGACACCAAGTAACACAGACATCCACAGACACCCAGTAACACAGACACACACTTACACCAAGTAACAAAGACAGAAACTGATACCCAGCAACACAGACACACACTTACACCAAGTCACAAATACATACACTGACACCCAGTAACAAAGACAAACACTGACACCCAGTAACAAAGAAACACACTGACACCAAGTAACAAAGACACACACTGACACCAAGTAACAAAGACATACACAGACACCAAGCAACGAAGACATACACTGATACCCAGTAACACAGACACACACTTACACCAAGGAACAAAGAAATACACAGTTACCCAGTAACACAGACACACACTTACACCAAGTATCACAGACATACACAGACACCAAGTAACAAAGACATACACTGATACCCAGTAACACAGACACACAGTTACACCAAGTAACAAAGACATACACTGTCACCAAGTAACACAGACATACACTGACACCAAGTAACACAGACACACACTTACACCAAGTGACAAAGACAGACACTGATACCCAGTAACAGAGACAAACACTTACACCAAGTCACAAAGACATGCACTGACACCCATTAACAAAGACATACACTGACACCCAGAAACAAAGACACACACTGACACCAAGTAACAAAGACACACACTGACACCAAGTAACAAAGACATCCACTGACACAAATTAACAAAGACATACACTTACACCAAGTAACAAAGACACACACTTACACCAAGTAACAAAGACATACACTGACACCAAGTAACAAAGACATACACTGACACCAAGTAACAAAGACATACACTTACACCAAGTTACACAGACATACACTGACACCAAGTAACAAATACATACACTGACACCAAGTAACAAAGACACAAACTTACACCAAGTAACACAGAGACACACTTACACCAAGTAACAAGGACAGACACTGATACCCAGTAACAGAGACACACACTGACACCAAGTCACAAAGACATGCACTGACACCAAGTAACAAAGACATACACTGACACCCATCAACGAAAACATACACTGACACCCAGTATCAAGGCATACACTGACACCAAGTAAAAAAGACATTCACTGATACCCAGTAACACAGACACACACTTACAACAAGTAACAAAGACACACACTGACACAAAGTAACAAAGACATACACTGACACCCAGTAACACAGACACACACTTACACCAAGTAACAAAGACAGAAACTGATACCCACCAACACAGACACACACTTACACCAAGTCACAAAGACATACACTGACACCCAGTAACAAAGACAAACACTGACACCCAGTAACAAAGAAACACACTGACACCAAGTAACAAAGACACACACTGACACCAAGTAACAAAGACATACACAGACACCAAGCAACGAAGACACAAACTTACACCAAGTAACAGAGACAGACATTAACACCAAATATCAAAGACATACACTGACACCAAGTAACACAGACGTACACTTACACCAAGTAACAAAGACATACACTGATACCCAGTAACACAGACACACACTCACACCAAGTAACAAAGACATCCACTGACACCCAGTAACAAAGACATACACTGACACCCAGTAACAAAGACACACACTGACACCAAGTAACAAAGACATCCACTGACACAAACTAACAAAGACATACACTGATACCCAGTAAAAAAGACACACACTTACACCAAGTAACAAATACATACACTGACACCAAGTAACAAAGACATACACTTACACCGTTTAACAAAGATATACAGTGACACCAAGTAACAAAGACATGCACTGATACCCAGTAACACAGACAAACACTTACACCAAGTATCACAGACATGCACAGACACCAAATAACAAAGACATACACTGATACCCAGTAACACAGACAAACACTTACACCAAGCAACAAAGACATACACCGACACCAAGTAACAAATACATACACTTACACCAAATAACACAGACATACACTGACACCAAGTAACAAAGATATACACTTATACCAACTAACAAAGACACACACTTACCCCAAGTTACACAGACATACACTGACACCAAGTAACAAAGACATGCACTTACACCAAGTAAGAAAGACACACACTTACACCAAGTAACACAGATTTGCACTGACACCAAGTAACAAAGACATACACTGATACCCAGCAACACAGACACACTCTTACACTAAGTAACAAAGACAGACACTAATACCCAGTAACAAAGACATGCACTGACACCCAGTAAGAAAGACACACACTGACACCAAGTAACAAAGAAATACACTTACATCAAGTCACAAAGACGTACACTGACACCCAGTAACAACGACATGCACTGACACCCAGTAACAAAGACACACACTGACACCAAGTAACAAAGACATACACTGATACCCAGTAACACAGACACACACTTACACCAAGTAACAAAGACATACACTGACACCAATTAATAAAGACATACAGTGATACCCAGTAACACAGATACACACTTACACCAAGTGACAAAGTCATACACTGACACCAAGTAACAAAGACATACAATGACACCAAGTAACAAAGACATACACTGACACCAAGTAACAAGGACATACACTGACACCAAGTAACAAAGACAGACACTGATACCCACTAACACAGACACACAATTACACCAAGTAACAAAGACAGACAATGACACCAAGTAACAAAGACATACACTGATACACAGGAAGAGAGACATACACTGACACCAAGTAACAGAGACATACACTGACACCAAGTAACAAAGACGTACACTTACACCAAGTAACAAAGACATACACTTAAACCAAGTAACACAAACATACACTGACACCAAGTAACAAAGACACACACTTACACCAAGTACACAGACATACACCGACACCAAGTAACAAATACATACACTTACACCAAATAACACAGACATACACTGACACCAAGTAGCAAAGATATACACTTATACCAGCTAACAAAGACACACACTTGCACCAAGTTACACAGACATACACTGACACCAAGTAACAAAGACATGCACTTACACCAAGTAAGAAAGACACACACTTACACCAAGTAACACAGACTTACACTGACACCAAGTAACAAAGACATACACTGATACCCAGCAACACAGACACACTCTTACACTAAGTAACAAAGACAGACACTAATACCCAGTAACAAAGACATGCACTGACACCCAGTAAGAAAGACACACACTGACACCAAGTAACGAAGAAATACACTTACACCAAGTCACAAGGACGTACACTGACACCCAGTAACAAAGACATGCACTGACACCCAGTAACAAAGACACACACTGACACCAAGTAACAAAGACATACACTGATACCCAGTAACACAGACACACGCTTACACCAAGTAACAAAGACATACACTGACACCAATTAATAAAGACATACAGTGATACCCAGTAACACAGATACACACTTACACCAAGTAACAAAGACATACACTGACACCAAGTAACAAAGACATACACTGACACCAAGTAACAAGGACATACACTGACACCAAGTAACAAAGACAGACACTGATACCCAGTAACACAGACACACAATTACACCAAGTATCAAAGACAGACAATGACACCAAGTAACAAAGACATACACTGATACCCAGGAACACAGACACACACTGACACCAAGTAACAGAGACATACACTGACACCAAGTAACAAAGACGTACACTTACAACAAGTAACAAAGAAATACACTGATACCCTGTAACAAATACATACACTTATACCAAGTAACAAAGACATACACGGATACCCAGTAACACAGACACACACTTACACCAAGTAACAAAGACATACACAGACACCAAGTAACAAAGACATACACTGACACCCAGTAACAAAGACATACACTGATACCCAGTAACACAGACACACACTTACACCAAGTAACAAAGACAGACAATGACACCAAGTAACAAAGACATACACTTCCACCAAGTAACACAGACATACACTGACACCAAGTAACAAAGACGTACACTGACACCCAGTAACACAGACACACACTTACACCAAGTAACAAAGACAGAAACTGATACCCAGCAACACAGACAAACACCTACACCAAGTAACAAAGACATAAACTGACACCAAGTAACAAAGGCATACACTGACACCCTGTAACAAAGACATACACTGACACCCAGTAACACAGACACACACGGACACCAAGTAACAAAGACATACACTGACACCAATTAATAAAGACATACAGTGATACCCAGTAACACAGATACACACTTACACCAAGTAACAAAGACATACGCTGATACCCAGTTACACAGACACACACTTACACCAAGTAACACAGACACACACAGACACCAAGTAACAAAGACAAACACTGATACCCAGTAACACAGACACACACTTACAACAAGTAACAAAGACATACACTGACACAAAGTAACAAAGACATACACTGATACCCAGTAACACAGACACACACCTACACCAAGTAACAAAGACAGACACTGATACCCAGTAACACAGACATTCTTTTGGGCCTCCTTATCTCGAGAGACAATGGATATGCGCCTGGAGGTGGTCAGTGGTTTGTGAAGCAGCGCCTGGAGTGGCCATAAAGGCCAATTCTGGAGTGACAGGCTCTTCCACAGGTGCTGCAGAGAAATTTGTTTGTTGGGGCTGTTGCACAGTTGGCTCTCCCCTTGCGCCTCTGTCTTTTTTCCTGCCAACTACTAAGTCTCTTCGACTCGCCACAATTTAGCCCTGTCTTTATGGCTGCCCGCCAGCTCTGGCGAATGCTGGCAACTGACTCCCACGACTTGTGATCAATGTCACACGATTTCATGTCGCGTTTGCAGACGTCTTTATAACGGAGACATGGACGGCCGGTGGGTCTGATACCAGTGGCGAGCTCACTGTACAATGTGTCTTTGGGGATCCTGCCATCTTCCATGCGGCTCACATGGCCAAGCCATCTCAAGCGCCGCTGACTCAGTAGTGTGTATAAGCTGGGGATGTTGGCCGCTTCAAGGACTTCTGTGTTGGAGATATAGTCCTGCCACCTGATGCCAAGTATGCTCCGAAGGCAGCGAAGATGGAATGAATTGAGACGTCGCTCTTGGCTGGCATACGTTGTCCAGGCCTCGCTGCCGTAGAGCAAGGTACAGAGGACACAGGCCTGATACACTCGGACTTTTGTGTTCCGTGTCAGTGCGCCATTTTCCCACACTCTCTTGGCCAGTCTGAACATAGCAGTGGAAGCCTTACCCATGCGCTTGTTGATTTCTGCATCTAGAGACAGGTTACTGGTGATAGTTGAGCCTAGGTAGGTGAACTCTTGAACCACTTCCAGAGCGTGGTCGCCAATATTGATGGATGGAGCATTTCTGACATCCTGCCCCATGATGTTCGTTTTCTTGAGGCTGATGGTTAGGCCAAATTCATTGCAGGCAGACGCAAACCTGTCGATGAGACTCTGCAGGCATTCTTCAGTGTGAGATGTTAAAGCAGCATCGTCAGCAAAGAGGAGTTCTCTGATGAGGACTTTCCGTACTTTGGACTTCGCTCTTAGACGGGCAAGGTTGAACAACCTGCCCCCTGATCTTGTGTGGAGGAAAATTCCTTCTTCAGAGGATTTGAACGCATGTGAAAGCAGCAGGGAGAAGAAAATCCCAAAAAGTGTGGGTGCGAGAACACAGCCCTGTTTCACACCACTCAGGATCGGAACACAGACATACACTTACACCAAGTATCAAAGACATACACTGACCCCAAGTAGCAAATACATACACTTACACCATGTAACAAAGACATACACTGACACCAAGTAACAAAGACATACACTGACACCACGTAACAAAGACATACACTTACACCAAGTAACAAAGACATACACTGACACCAAGTAACATAGACGTACAAATACACCAAGTAACACAGACATACACTGACACCAATTAACAAAGACATACACTTACACCAAGTAACAAAGACATACACTTACACCAAGTAACACAGACATACACTGACACCAAGTAACAAAGACATACACTGATACCCAGTAACACAGACACACACTTAAACCAAGTAACAAAGACAGACAATGACACCAAGTAACAAAGACATACACTGATACCCAGTAACACAGACACACACTTACACCAAGTAACAGAGACATACACTGACACCAAGTCACAAAGACGTACACTTACACCAAGTAACAAAGACATGCACTGACACCAAGTAACAAAGACATACACTTGCACCAAGTAACACAGACATACACTGACACCAAGTAACAATGACACACACTGATACCCAGTAACACAGACACACACTTACACCAAGTAACAAAGACAGACACTGATACCCAGTAACAAAAACATACACTGATACCCAGTAACACAGACACACACAAACACCAAGTCACAAAGACATACACTGACACCCAGTAACAAAGACAAACACTGACACCCAGTAACGAAGACACACACTTACACCAAGTAACAAAGACACACACTGACACCAAGTATACAAAGACATACACAGACACCAAGTAACAAAGAAATACACTGATACCCAGTAACACAGACATACACTTACACCAAGTAACAAAGACATACACTGATACCCAGCCACACAGACACACACTTACACCAAGTACCACAGACATAAACAGACACGAAGTAACAAAGACAGACACTGATACCCAGTAACACAGACACACACTTACGCCAAGTAACAAAGACATACACTGATACCCAGTAACACAGACACACACTTACACCTAGTAACAATGACAGACACTGACACCCAGTAACACAGACACACACTTACACCAAGTCACAAAGACATACGCTGACACCCAGTAACAAAGACATATACTGACACCCAGTAAGACAGACACACACGGACACCAAGTAACAAAGACATACACTGACACCCAGTAACAAAAACATACACTGACACCTAGTAACAAAGACATACACTGACACCAAGTAACACAGACATACACTTACACCAAGTAACAAAGACATACACTGATACCCAGTAACACAGACACACACTTACACCAAGTAACAAAGACATACACTGACACCAAGTAACAAAGGCATTCACTGATACCCAGTAACACAGACACACACTTACACCAAGTAACAAAGACATACACTGACACCAAGTAACAATGACACACACTGATACCCAGTAACACAGACACACACTTACACCAAGTAACAAAGACAGACACTGATACCCAGTAACAAAAACATACACTGATACCCAGTAACACAGACACACACAAACACCAAGTCACAAAGACATACACTGACACCCAGTAACAAAGACAAACACTGACACCCAGTAACGAAGACACACACTTACACCAAGTAACAAAGACACACACTGACACCAAGTATACAAAGACATACACAGACACCAAGTAACAAAGAAATACACTGATACCCAGTAACACAGACATACACTTACACCAAGTAACAAAGACATACACTGATACCCAGCCACACAGACACACACTTACACCAAGTACCACAGACATAAACAGACACGAAGTAACAAAGACAGACACTGATACCCAGTAACACAGACACACACTTACGCCAAGTAACAAAGACATACACTGATACCCAGTAACACAGACACACACTTACACCTAGTAACAATGACAGACACTGACACCCAGTAACACAGACACACACTTACACCAAGTCACAAAGACATACGCTGACACCCAGTAACAAAGACATATACTGACACCCAGTAAGACAGACACACACGGACACCAAGTAACAAAGACATACACTGACACCCAGTAACAAAAACATACACTGACACCTAGTAACAAAGACATACACTGACACCAAGTAACACAGACATACACTTACACCAAGTAACAAAGACATACACTGATACCCAGTAACACAGACACACACTTACACCAAGTAACAAAGACATACACTGACACCAAGTAACAAAGGCATTCACTGATACCCAGTAACACAGACACACACTTACACCAAGTAACAAAGACATACACTGACACCAAGTAACAAAGGCATACACTGACACCCAGTAACAAAGACATACACTGACACCCAGTAACACAGACACACACGGACACCAAGCAACAAAGACATACACTGACACCCAGTAACAAAAACATACACTGACACCTAGTAACAAAGAAATACACTGACACCAAGTAACACAGACATACACTTACACCAAGTAACAAAGACATACACTGATACCCAGTAAGAAAGACACACACTGACACCAAGTAACAAAGAAATGCACTTACACCAAGTCACAAAGACGTACACTGACACCCAGTAACAAAGACATGCACTGACTCCAAGTAACAAAGACATGCACTGACACCCAGTAACAAAGACACACACTTACACCAAGTAACAAAGACATACACTGATACCCAGTTACACAGACACACACTTACACCAAGTAACACAGACACACACAGACACCCAGTAACAAAAACATACACTGACACCTAGTAACAAAGAAATACACTGACACCAAGTAACACAGACATACACTTACACCAAGTAACAAAGACATACACTGATACCCAGTAACACAGACACACACTTACACCAAGTAACAAAGACATACACGGATACCCAGTAACAAAGACATACACTGACACCCAGTAACAAAGACACACACTGAAACCAAGTAACAAAGACATCCACTGACACAAACTAACAAAGACATACACTGATACCCAGTAACAAACACACACACTTACACCAAGTAACAAATACATACACTGACACCAAGTAACAAAGACATGCACTGATACCCAGTAACACAGACACTCACTTACACGAAGTAACAAAGACATACACTGATACCCGGTAACACAGACAAACACTTACACCAAGTATCACAGACATGCACAGACACCAAATAACAAAGACATGCACTGATACCCAGTAACACAGACAAACACTTACACCAAGCAACAAAGACATACACCGACACCAAGTAACAAAGATATACACTTATACCAACTAACAAAGACACACACTGACACCAAGTTACACATACATACACTGACACCAAGTAACAAAGACATGCACTTACACCAAGTAAGAAAGACACACACTTACACCAAGTAACACAGACTTACACTGACACCAAGTAACAAAGACATACACTGATACCCAGCAACAGAGACACACTCTTACACTACGTAACAAAGACAGACACTAATACCCAGTAACAAAGACATGCACTGACACCCAGTAAGAAAGACACACACTGACACCAAGTAACAAAGAAATGCACTTACACCAAGTCACAAAGACGTACACTGACACCCAGTAACAAAGACATGCACTGACACCAAGTAACAAAGACATGCACTGACACCCAGTAACAAAGACACTCACTTACACCAAGTAACAAAGACATACACTGATACCCAGTTACACAGACACACACTTACACCAAGTAACACAGACACACACAGACACCAAGTAACAAAGACATACACTGATACCCAGTAACACAGACACACACTTACAACAAGTAACAAAGACATACACTGACACAAAGTAACAAAGACATACACTGATACCCAGTAACACAGACACACACTTACACCAAGTAACAAAGACAGACACTGATACCCAGTAACACAGACATACACTTACACCAAGTATCAAAGACATACACAGACCCCAAGTAGCAAATACATACACTTACACCATGTAACAAAGACATACACTGACACCAAGTAACAAAGACATACACTGACACCTTGTAACAAAGACATACACTGACACCAAGTAACAAAGACATACACTTACACCAAGTAACAAAGACATACACTGACACCAAGTAACAAAGACATACACTGACACCAAGTAACAAAGACATACACTGACACCAAGTATCAAAGACATACACTGACCCCAAGTAGCAAATACATACACTTACACCATGTAACAAAGACATACACTGACACCAAGTAACAAAGACATACACTGACACCAAGTAACAACGACATACACTTACACCAAGTAACAAAGACATACACTGACACCAAGTAACATAGACGTACACTTACACCAAGTAACACAGACATGCACTGACACCAATTAACAAAGACATACACTTACACCAAGTAACAAAGACATACACTGACACCAAGTAACAAAGACATACACTGACACCAAGTAACAAAGACGTACACTGACACCAAGTAACAAAGACATACACTGATACCCAGTAACACAGACACACACTTAAACCAAGTAACACAGACATACGCTGATACCCAGTTACACAGACACACACTTACACCAAGTAACACAGACACACACAGACACCAAGTAACAAAGACATACACTGATACCCAGTAACACAGACACACACTTACACCAAGTAACAAAGACATACGCTGATACCCAGTTACACAGACACACACTTACACCAAGTAACACAGACACACACAGACACCAAGTAACAAAGACATACACTGATACCCAGTAACACAGACACACACTTACAACAAGTAACAAAGACATACACTGACACAAAGTAACAAAGACATACACTGATACCCAGTAACACAGACACACACTTACACCAAGTAACAAAGACAGACACTGATACCCAGTAACACAGACATACACTTACACCAAGTATCAAAGACATACACTGACCCCAAGTAGCAAATACATACACTTACACCATGTAACAAAGACATACACTGACACCAAGTAACAAAGACATACACTGACACCAAGTAACAAAGACATACACTTACACCAAGTAACAAAGACATACACTGACACCAAGTAACATAGACGTACACTTACACCAAGTAACACAGACATGCACTGACACCAATTAACAAAGACATACACTTACACCAAGTAACAAAGACATACACTGACACCAAGTAACAAAGACATACACTCATACCCAGTAACACAGACACACACTTACACCAAGTAACACAGACACACACTTCAACCAAGTAACAAAGACAGACAATGACACCAAGTAACAAAGACATACACTGATACCCAGTAACACAGACACACACTTACACCAAGTAACAGAGACATACACTGACACCCAGTAACAAAGACAAACACTGACACCCAGTAACAAAGAAACACACTGACACCAAGTAACAAAGACACACACTGACACCAAGTATACAAAGACATACACAGACACCAAGTAACAAAGAAATACACTGATACCCAGTAACACAGACAAACACTTACACCAAGTAACAAAGACATACACTGATACCCAGCCACACAGACACACACTTACACCAAGTACCACAGACATAAACAGACACCAAGTAACAAAGACATACACTGACACCCAGTAACACAGACACACACTTACACCAAGTAACAAAGACATACACTGATACCCAGTAACACAGACACACACTTACACCAAGTAACAATGACAGACACTGATACCCAGTAACACAGACACACACTTACAACAAGTCACAAAGACATACGCTGACACCCAGTAACAAAGACATATACTGACACCCAGTAACAAAGACACACAATGACACCAAGTAACAAAGGCACACACTGACACCAAGTAACAATGACATACACTGATACCCAGTAACACAGACATACACTTATACCAAGTAACAAAGACATACACTGACACCAAGTAACAAAGGCATTCACTGATACCCAGTAACACAGACACACACTTACACCAAGTAACAAAGACATACACTGACACCAAGTAACAAAGGCATACACTGACATCCAGTAACAAAGACATACACTGACACCCAGTAACACAGACACACACGGACACCAAGTAACAAAGACATACCATGACACCCAGTAACAAAAACATACACTGACACCTAGTAGCAAAGACATACACTGACACCCAGTAACAAAGACATTCACTGATCCCCAGTAACACAGACACACACTTACACCAAGTAACAAAGGCATACACTGACACCAAGTAACAAAGACACTCACTGACACCAAGTAACGAAGACATACACAGACACCAAGTAACAAAGACATGCACTGATACCCAGTAACACAGACACTCACTGACACGAAGTAACAAAGACATACACTGATACCCGGTAACACAGACAAACACTTACACCAAGTATCACAGACATGCACAGACACCAAATAACAAAGACATACACCGACACCAAGTAACAAATACATACACTTACACCAAATAACACAGACATACACTGACACCAAGTAACAAAGATATACACTTATACCAACTAACAAAGACACACACTGACACCAAGTTACACAGACATACACTGACACCAAGTAACAAAGACATGCACTTACACCAAGTAAGAAAGACACACACTTACACCAAGTAACACAGACTTACACTGACACCAAGTAACAAAGACATACACTGATACCCAGCAACGGAGACACACTCTTACACTACGTAATAAAGACAGACACTAATACCCAGTAACAAAGACATGCACTGACACCCAGTAAGAAAGACACACACTGACACCAAGTAACAAAGAAATACACTTACACCAAGTAACAAAGAAATGCACTTACACCAAGTCACAAAGACGTGCACTGACACCCAGTAACAAAGACATGCACTGACACCCAGTAACAAAGACACACACTGACACCAAGTAACAAAGACATACACTGATACCCAGTTACACAGACACACACTTACACCAAGTAACAAAGACATACACTGACACCAATTAATAAAGACATACAGTGATACCCAGTAACACAGATACACACTTACACCAAGTAACAAAGACATACGCTGATACCCAGTTACACAGACACACACTTACACCAAGTAACACAGACACACACAGACACCAAGTAACAAAGACATACACTGATACCCAGTAACACAGACACACACTTACAACAAGTAACAAAGACATACACTGACACAAAGTAACAAAGACATACACTGATACCCAGAAACACAGACACACACTTATACCAAGTAACAAAGACAGACACTGATACCCAGTAACACAGACATACACTTACACCAAGTATCAAAGACATACACTGACCCCAAGTAGCAAATACATACACTTACACTATGTAACAAAGACATACACTGACACCAAGTAACAAAGACATACACTGACACCAAGTAACAAAGACATACACTTACACCAAGTAACAAATACATACACTGACACCAAGTAACATAGACGTACACTTACACCAAGTAACACAGACATGCACTGACACCAATTAACAAAGACATACACTTACAACAAGTAACAAAGACATACACTGACACCAAGTAACAAAGACATACACTCATACCCAGTAACACAGACACACACTTACACCAAGTAACACAGACATACACTGACACCAAGTAACAAAGACATACACTGATACCCAGTAACACAGACACACACTTCAACCAAGTAACAAAGACAGACAGTGACACCAAGTAACAAAGACATAAACTGATACCCAGTAACACAGACACACACTTACACCAAGTAACAGAGACATACACTGACACCAAGTAACAAAGACGTACACTTACACCAAGTAACAAAGACATACACTGTCACCAAGTAACAAAGACATACACTTACACAAAGTAACACAGACATACACTGACACCAAGTAACAATGACACACACTTACACCAAGTACACAGACATACACTGACACCAAGTAACAAAGACATACACTGATAACCAGTAACACAGACACAAACTTACACCAAGTAACAAAGACAGACACTGATACCCAGTAACAAAAACATACACTGATACCCAGTAACACAGACACTCACAAACACCAAGTCACAAAGACATACACTGATACCCAGTAACACAGACACACACTTAAACCAAGTAACACAGACATACGCTGATACCCAGTTACACAGACACACACTTACACCAAGTAACACAGACACACACAGACACCAAGTAACAAAGACATACACTGATACCCAGTAACACAGACACACACTTACACCAAGTAACAAAGACATACGCTGATACCCAGTTACACAGACACACACTTACACCAAGTAACACAGACACACACAGACACCAAGTAACAAAGACATACACTGATACCCAGTAACACAGACACACACTTACAACAAGTAACAAAGACATACACTGACACAAAGTAACAAAGACATACACTGATACCCAGTAACACTGACACACACTTACACCAAGTAACAAAGACAGACACTGATACCCAGTAACACAGACATACACTTACACCAAGTATCAAAGACATACACTGACCCCAAGTAGCAAATACATACACTTACACCATGTAACAAAGACATACACTGACACCAAGTAACAAAGACATACACTGACACCAAGTAACAAAGACATACACTTACACCAAGTAACAAAGACATACACTGACACCAAGTAACATAGACGTACACTTACACCAAGTAACACAGACATGCACTGACACCAATTAACAAAGACATACACTTACACCAAGTAACAAAGACATACACTGACACCAAGTAACAAAGACATGCACTCATACCCAGTAACACAGACACACACTTACACCAAGTAACACAGACACACACTTCAACCAAGTAACAAAGACAGACAATGACACCAAGTAACAAAGACATACACTGATACCCAGTAACACAGACACACACTTACACCAAGTAACAGAGACATACACTGACACCCAGTAACAAAGACAAACACTGACACCCAGTAACATAGAAACACACTGACACCAAGTAACAAAGACACACACTGACACCAAGTATACAAAGACATACACAGACACCAAGTAACAAAGAAATACACTGATACCCAGTAACACAGACAAACACTTACACCAAGTAACAAAGACATACACTGATACCCAGCCACACAGACACACACTTACACCAAGTACCACAGACATAAACAGACACCAAGTAACAAAGACATACACTGACACCCAGTAACACAGACACACACTTACACCAAGTAACAAAGACATACACTGATACCCAGTAACACAGACACACACTTACACCAAGTAACAATGACAGACACTGATACCCAGTAACACAGACACACACTTACAACAAGTCACAAAGACATACGCTGACACCCAGTAACAAAGACATATACTGACACCCAGTAACAAAGACACACAATGACACCAAGTAACAAAGGCACACACTGACACCAAGTAACAATGACATACACTGATACCCAGTAACACAGACATACACTTATACCAAGTAACAAAGACATACACTGACACCAAGTAACAAAGGCATTCACTGATACCCAGTAACACAGACACACACTTACACCAAGTAACAAAGACATACACTGACACCAAGTAACAAAGGCATACACTGACATCCAGTAACAAAGACATACACTGACACCCAGTAACACAGACACACACGGACACCAAGTAACAAAGACATACCATGACACCCAGTAACAAAAACATACACTGACACCTAGTAGCAAAGACATACACTGACACCCAGTAACAAAGACATTCACTGATCCCCAGTAACACAGACACACACTTACACAAAGTAACAAAGGCATACACTGACACCAAGTAACAAAGACACTCACTGACACCAAGTAACGAAGACATACACAGACACCAAGTAACAAAGACATGCACTGATACCCAGTAACACAGACACTCACTGACACGAAGTAACAAAGACATACACTGATACCCGGTAACACAGACAAACACTTACACCAAGTATCACAGACATGCACAGACACCAAATAACAAAGACATGCACTGATACCCAGTAACACAGACAAACACTTACACCAAATAACACAGACATACACTGACACCAAGTAACAAAGATATACACTTATACCAACTAACAAAGACACACACTGACACCAAGTTACACAGACATACACTGACACCAAGTAACAAAGACATGCACTTACACCAAGTAAGAAAGACACACACTTACACCAAGTAACACAGACTTACACTGACACCAAGTAACAAAGACATACACTGATACCCAGCAACGGAGACACACTCTTACACTACGTAATAAAGACAGACACTAATACCCAGTAACAAAGACATGCACTGACACCCAGTAAGAAAGACACACACTGACACCAAGTAACAAAGAAATACACTTACACCAAGTAACAAAGAAATGCACTTACACCAAGTCACAAAGACGTGCACTGACACCCAGTAACAAAGACATGCACTGACACCCAGTAACAAAGACATGCACTGACACCCAGTAACAAAGACACACACTGACACCAAGTAACAAAGACATACACTGATACCCAGTAACACAGACACACACTTACACCAAGTAACAAAGACATACACTGACACCAATTAATAAAGACATACAGTGATACCCAGTAACACAGATACACACTTACACCAAGTAACAAAGACATACGCTGATACCCAGTTACACAGACACACACTTACACCAAGTAACACTGACACACACAGACACCAAGTAACAAAGACATACACTGATACCCAGTAACACAGACACACACTTACAACAAGTAACAAAGACATACACTGACACAAAGTAACAAAGACATACACTGATACCCAGAAACACAGACACACACTTATACCAAGTAACAAAGACAGACACTGATACCCAGTAACACAGACATACACTTACACCAAGTATCAAAGACATACACTGACCCCAAGTAGCAAATACATACACTTACACTATGTAACAAAGACATACACTGACACCAAGTAACAAAGACATACACTGACACCAAGTAACAAAGACATACACTTACACCAAGTAACAAATACATACACTGACACCAAGTAACATAGACGTACACTTACACCAAGTAACACAGACATGCACTGACACCAATTAACAAAGACATACACTTACAACAAGTAACAAAGACATACACTGACACCAAGTAACAAAGACATACACTCATACCCAGTAACACAGACACACACTTACACCAAGTAACACAGACATACACTGACACCAAGTAACAAAGACATACACTGATACCCAGTAACACAGACACACACTTCAACCAAGTAACAAAGACAGACAATGACACCAAGTAACAAAGACATACACTGATACCCAGTAACACAGACACACACTTACACCAAGTAACAGAGACATACACTGACACCAAGTAACAAAGACGTACACTTACACCAAGTAACAAAGACATACACTGTCACCAAGTAACAAAGACATACACTTACACAAAGTAACACAGACATACACTGACACCAAGTCACAATGACACACACTTACACCAAGTACACAGACATACACTGACACCAAGTAACAAAGACATACACTGATAACCAGTAACACAGACACAAACTTACACCAAGTAACAAAGACAGACACTGATACCCAGTAACAAAAACATACACTGATACCCAGTAACACAGACACTCACAAACACCAAGTCACAAAGACATACACTGACACCCAGTAACAAAGACAAACACTGACACCCAGTAACAAAGAAACACACTGACACCAAGTAACAAAGACACACACTGACACCAAGTATACAAAGACATACACAGACTCCAAGTAACAAAGAAATACACTGATACCCAGTAACACAGACAAACACTTACACCAAGTAACAAAGACATACACTGATACCCAGCCACACAGACACACACTTACACCAAGTACCACAGACATAAACAGACACCAAGTAACAAAGACATACACTGATACCCAGTAACACAGACACACACTTACAACAAGTAACAAAGACATACACTGATACCCAGTAACACAGACACACACTTACACCAAGTAACAATGACAGACACTGATACCCAGTAACACAGACACACAATGAAACCAAGTCACAAAGACATACGCTGACACCCAGTAACAAAGACATATACTGACACCCAGTAACAAAGACACACAATGACACCAAGTAACAAAGGCACACACTGACACCAAGTAACAATGACATACACTGATAGCCAGTAACACAGACACACACTTACACCAAGTAACAAAGACATACACTGACACCAAGTAACAAAGGCATACACTGACATCCAGTAACAAAGACATACACTGACACCAAGTAACACAGACACACACGGACACCAAGTAACAAAGACATACACTGACACCCAGTAACAAAAACATACACTGACACCTAGTAGCAAAGACATACACTGACACCCAGTAACAAAGACATTCACTGATCCCCAGTAACACAGACACACACTTACACCAAGTAACAAAGGCATACACTGACACCAAGTAACAAAGACACTCACTGACACCAAGTAACGAAGACATACACAGACACCAATTAACGAAGACATACACTGATACCCAGTAACACAGACACACACTTACACCAAGTAACAAAGACATACACTGATACCCCGTAACAAAGACATACACTGACACCCAGTAACAAAGACACACACTTACACCAAGTAACAAAGACATACACTGACACCAAGTAACAAAGACATACACTTACACCAAGTAAAAAAGACATGCACTGACACAAAGTAACAAAGACATACACTGATACCCAGTAACACAGACACACACTTACACCAAGTAACAAAGACAGACACTGATACCCAGGAACACAGACATACACTTATAGCAAGTATCAAAGACATACACTGACACCAAGTAGCAAAGACATACATTTACACCAAGTAACAAAGACATACACTGACACCAAGTAACAAAGACATACACTTACACAAAGTAACAAAGACATACACTGACACCAAGGAACAAAGACATACACTTACACCAAGTAACACAGACATACACTGACACCAAGTAACAAAGACATACACTGACACCAAGTAACAAAGACATACACTTACACCAAATAACACAGACATACACTGACACCAATTAACAAAGACATACACTTACACCAAGTAAGAAAGACACACACTTACACCAAGTAACACAGACCTACATTGACACCAAGTAACAAAGACATACACTGATACACAGTAACACAGACACACACTTGCACCAAGTATCAAAGACATACACTGACACAAAGTAACAAAGACAAACACTTACACCAAGTAACAAAGACATACACTGTCACCAAGTAACAAAGACATACATTTACACCAAGTAACAAAGACATACACTGACACCAAGTAACAAAGACATACACTTGCACCAAGTAAAACAGACATACACTTACACCAAGTAACAAAGACACACAGTTACACCAAGGAACACAGACATACACTAACACCAAGTAACAAAGACATACACTGTTACCCAGTAACACAGACACACACTTACACCAAATAACAAAGACAGACACTGATACCCAGTAACACAGACACACACTTACACCAGGTCACAAAGATACACACTGACATCCAGTAACAAAGACGGACACTGATACCCAGTAACACATACACACACTTCCAACAAGTAACAAAGACAGAGACTGATACCCAGTAACACAGACACACACTGACACCAAGTCACATAGACACACACTGACACCCATGAACAAAGACATACACTGCACCCAGTAACAAAGAAACACACTGACACCAAGTAACAAAGACATACACTGACACCACTTAACAAAGACATACACTGACAACCAGTAACACAGACACACACTTACACCAAGTAACAAAGACATACACTGACACCAAGTAACAAAGACACACACTGACACCAAGTAACAAAGACATACTATTATATCCAGTAACACAGACACGCACTGACACCCAGTAACAAAGACAGACACTGACACCAAGTAACAAATACAGACACTGATACCCAGTAACACAGACACACACTTACACCAAGTAACAAAGACATGCACTGACACCAAGTAACACAGACATACACTTACACCAAGTAACACAGACATACACTGACACCAAGTAACAAAGACACACACTTACACCAAATACACAGACATACAATGACACCAAGCAGCAAAGACATACACTGACACCAAGTAACAAATACATACACTGACACCAAGTAACAAAGACATACACTTACACAAAGTAACAAAGACATACACTGACACCAAGTAACAAAGATATACACTTACACCAAGTAACACAGACATACACTTACACCAAATAACACAGACATACACTGACACCAATTAACAAAGACATACACATACACCAACTAACAAAGACACACACTTACACCAAGATACACAGACATACACTGACACCAACTAACAAAGACATGCACTTACACCAAGTAAGAAAGACACACACTTACACCAAGTAACACAGACCTACATTGACACCAAGTAACAAAGACATACACTGATACACAGTAACACAGACACACACTTACACCAAGTATCAAAGACATACACTGACACCAAGTAACAAAGACATACACTTACACCAAGTAACAAAGACATACACTGACACCAAGTAACAAAGACATATATTTACACCAAGTAACAAAGACATACACTGACACCAAGTAACAAAGACATACACTTGCACCAATTAACAAAGACACACACTTACACCAAGTAACAAAGACATACACTGACACCAAGTAACAAAGACATACACTTACACCAAGTAACAAAGACATACACTGACACCAAGTAACAAAGACATACACTTACACCAAGTAACACAGACATACACTGACACCAAGTAACAAAGACATACACTGACACCAAGTAACAAAGACATACACTGACCCCAAGTAACAAATACATACACTTACACCAAATAACACAGACATACACTGACACCAATTAACAAAGACATACACATACACCAACTAACAAAGACACACACTTACACCAAGATACACAGACATACACTGACACCAAGTAACAAAGACATGCACTTACACCAAGTAAGAAAGACACACACTTACACCAAGTAACACAGACCTACATTGACACCAAGTAACAAAGACATACACTGATACACAGTAACACAGACACACACTTACACCAAGTATCAAAGACATACACTGACACCAAGTAACAAAGACATACACTTACACCAAGTAACAAAGACATACACTGACACCAAGTAACAAAGACATACATTTACACCAAGTAACAAAGACATACACTGTTACCCAGTAACACAGACACACACTTACACCAAATAACAAAGATAGATACTGCTACCCAGTAACACAGACACACACTTACACCAGGTCACAAAGATACACACTGACATCCAGTAACAAAGACAGACACTGATACCCAGTAACACATACACACACTTCCAACAAGTTACAAAGACAGAGACTGCACCCAGTAACACAGACACACACTGACACCAAGTCACATAGACACACACTGACACCACTTAACAAAGACATACACTGATACCCAGCAACACAGACACACACTTCCACAAAGTAACAAAGACATACACTGACACCAAGTAACAAAGACACACACTGACACCAAGTAACAAAGACATACTATTATATCCAGTAACACAGACACGCACTGACACCCAGTAACAAAGACAGACACTGACACCAAGTAACAAAGACAGACACTGATACCCAGTAACACAGACACACACTTACACCAAGTAACAAAGACATGCACTGATACCCAATAACACAGACACATACTTACACCAACTAACACAGACATACACTGACACAAAGTAACAAAGACATACACTGACACCCAGTAACAAAGACACACACTGACACCAAGTCACAAAGACATACACTGACACCAAGTAACAAAGACACACACTTATACCAAGTAACAAAGACATACACTGACACCAAGTAATAAAGACATACACTGATACCCAGTAACACATACACACACTTAAACCAAGTAACAAAGACATACACTGATACTCAGTAACACAGACACACACTTACACCAAGTAACAAAGACATACACTGACACCAAGCAACAAAGACATACACTTACACCAAGTAACAAAGAAATACACTGACACCAAGTAACAAAGGCATACACTGACACCACTTAACAAAGACATACACTGATACCCAGTAACACAGACACACACTTACAACAAGTCACAAAGACATGCACTGACACCCAGTAACAAAGAAATAGACTGACACCCAGTAAAAAAGACACACACTTACACCAAGTAACAAAGACATACACTGATTCCCAGTAACACAGACACACACTTACACCAGGTAACAGAGACATGCACTGACACCAAGTAACAGAGACATACACTGACACCAAGTAACAAAGACATACACTTACACCAAGTAACAAAGACATGCACTGACTCCAAGTTACAAAGACATACACTTACACGAAGGAACAAATACATACACTGACACCAAGTAACAAAGACATACACTTACACCAAGTAACAAAGACATACACTGACACCAAGTAACAAAGACATACACTGACACCACTTAACAAAGTCATACACTGATACCCAGTAACACAGACACACACTGACACCAAGTAACAAAGACATACACTGACACCAAGTAACAAAGACATACACTGACACCCAGGAACACAGATACACACTGACACCAAGTAACACAGAGAAAAACTGACACCAAGTAACAAAGACATACACTGACACCAAGTAACAAGACCAGACACTGATACCCAGTAACACAGACACACACTTACACCAAGTAACAAAGACATGCACTGATACCCAATAACACAGACACATACTTACACCAACTAACACAGACATACACTGAAACAAAGTAACAAAGACATACACTGACACCCAGTAACAAAGACACACACTGACACCAAGTAACAAAGACATACACTGACACCAAGTAACAAAGACACAGACTTATACCAAGTAACAAAGACATACACTGACACCAAGTAATAAAGCCATACACTGATACCCAGTAACACAGACACACACTTACACCAAGTAACAAAGACATACACTGACTCCAAGTAACAAAGACATACACTGGCACCAAGTAACAAAGACATACACTGATACCCAGTAACACATACACACACTTAATCCAAGTAACAAAGACATACACTGACACTCAGTGACACAGACACACACTTACACCAGGTAACAAAGACATACACTGACACCAAGTAAAAAAGACATACACTGACACCAAGTAACAAAGGCATACACTGACACCACTTAACAAAGACATACACTGAAACCCAGTAACACAGACACACACTTACACCAAGTCACAAAGACATGCACTGACACCCAGTAACAAAGAAATAGACTGACACCCAGTAAAAAAGACACACACTTACACCAAGTAACAAAGACAGACAATGACACCAAGTAACAAAGACATACACTTATAGCAAGTATCAAAGACATACACTGACACCAAGTAGCAAAGACATACATTTACACCAAGTAACAAAGACATACACTGACACCAAGTAACAAAGACATACACTTACACAAAGTAACAAAGACATACACTGACACCAAGGAACAAAGACATACACTTACACCAAGTAACACAGACATACACTGACACCCAGTAACAAAGACATACACTGATACCCAGTAACACAGACACACACTTACACCAAGTAACAGAGACATACACTTACACCAAGTAACAAAGACATACACTGACACCAAGTAACAAAGACATACATTTACACCAAGTAACAAAGACATACACTGACACCAAGTAACAAAGACATACACTTGCACCAAGTAAAACAGACATACACTTACACCAAGTAACAAAGACACACAGTTACACCAAGGAACACAGACATACACTAACACCAAGTAACAAAGACATACACTGTTACCCAGTAACACAGACACACACTTACACCAAATAACAAAGACAGACACTGATACCCAGTAACACAGACACACACTTACACCAGGTCACAAAGATACACACTGACATCCAGTAACAAAGACGGACACTGATACCCAGTAACACATACACACACTTCCAACAAGTAACAAAGACAGAGACTGATACCCAGTAACACAGACACACACTGACACCAAGTCACATAGACACACACTGACACCCATGAACAAAGACATACACTGCACCCAGTAACAAAGAAACACACTGACACCAAGTAACAAAGACATACACTGACACCACTTAACAAAGACATACACTGACAACCAGTAACACAGACACACACTTACACCAAGTAACAAAGACATACACTGACACCAAGTAACAAAGACACACACTGACACCAAGTAACAAAGACATACTATTATATCCAGTAACACAGACACGCACTGACACCCAGTAACAAAGACAGACACTGACACCAAGTAACAAATACAGACACTGATACCCAGTAACACAGACACACACTTACACCAAGTAACAAAGACATGCACTGACACCAAGTAACACAGACATACACTTACACCAAGTAACACAGACATACACTGACACCAAGTAACAAAGACACACACTTACACCAAATACACAGACATACAATGACACCAAGCAGCAAAGACATACACTGACACCAAGTAACAAATACATACACTGACACCAAGTAACAAAGACATACACTTACACAAAGTAACAAAGACATACACTGACACCAAGTAACAAAGATATACACTTACACCAAGTAACACAGACATACACTTACACCAAATAACACAGACATACACTGACACCAATTAACAAAGACATACACATACACCAACTAACAAAGACACACACTTACACCAAGATACACAGACATACACTGACACCAACTAACAAAGACATGCACTTACACCAAGTAAGAAAGACACACACTTACACCAAGTAACACAGACCTACATTGACACCAAGTAACAAAGACATACACTGATACACAGTAACACAGACACACACTTACACCAAGTATCAAAGACATACACTGACACCAAGTAACAAAGACATACACTTACACCAAGTAACAAAGACATACACTGACACCAAGTAACAAAGACATATATTTACACCAAGTAACAAAGACATACACTGACACCAAGTAACAAAGACATACACTTGCACCAATTAACAAAGACACACACTTACACCAAGTAACAAAGACATACACTGACACCAAGTAACAAAGACATACACTTACACCAAGTAACAAAGACATACACTGACACCAAGTAACAAAGACATACACTTACACCAAGTAACACAGACATACACTGACACCAAGTAACAAAGACATACACTGACACCAAGTAACAAAGACATACACTGACCCCAAGTAACAAATACATACACTTACACCAAATAACACAGACATACACTGACACCAATTAACAAAGACATACACATACACCAACTAACAAAGACACACACTTACACCAAGATACACAGACATACACTGACACCAAGTAACAAAGACATGCACTTACACCAAGTAAGAAAGACACACACTTACACCAAGTAACACAGACCTACATTGACACCAAGTAACAAAGACATACACTGATACACAGTAACACAGACACACACTTACACCAAGTATCAAAGACATACACTGACACCAAGTAACAAAGACATACACTTACACCAAGTAACAAAGACATACACTGACACCAAGTAACAAAGACATACATTTACACCAAGTAACAAAGACATACACTGTTACCCAGTAACACAGACACACACTTACACCAAATAACAAAGATAGATACTGCTACCCAGTAACACAGACACACACTTACACCAGGTCACAAAGATACACACTGACATCCAGTAACAAAGACAGACACTGATACCCAGTAACACATACACACACTTCCAACAAGTTACAAAGACAGAGACTGCACCCAGTAACACAGACACACACTGACACCAAGTCACATAGACACACACTGACACCACTTAACAAAGACATACACTGATACCCAGCAACACAGACACACACTTCCACAAAGTAACAAAGACATACACTGACACCAAGTAACAAAGACACACACTGACACCAAGTAACAAAGACATACTATTATATCCAGTAACACAGACACGCACTGACACCCAGTAACAAAGACAGACACTGACACCAAGTAACAAAGACAGACACTGATACCCAGTAACACAGACACACACTTACACCAAGTAACAAAGACATGCACTGATACCCAATAACACAGACACATACTTACACCAACTAACACAGACATACACTGACACAAAGTAACAAAGACATACACTGACACCCAGTAACAAAGACACACACTGACACCAAGTCACAAAGACATACACTGACACCAAGTAACAAAGACACACACTTATACCAAGTAACAAAGACATACACTGACACCAAGTAATAAAGACATACACTGATACCCAGTAACACATACACACACTTAAACCAAGTAACAAAGACATACACTGATACTCAGTAACACAGACACACACTTACACCAAGTAACAAAGACATACACTGACACCAAGCAACAAAGACATACACTTACACCAAGTAACAAAGAAATACACTGACACCAAGTAACAAAGGCATACACTGACACCACTTAACAAAGACATACACTGATACCCAGTAACACAGACACACACTTACAACAAGTCACAAAGACATGCACTGACACCCAGTAACAAAGAAATAGACTGACACCCAGTAAAAAAGACACACACTTACACCAAGTAACAAAGACATACACTGATTCCCAGTAACACAGACACACACTTACACCAGGTAACAGAGACATGCACTGACACCAAGTAACAGAGACATACACTGACACCAAGTAACAAAGACATACACTTACACCAAGTAACAAAGACATGCACTGACTCCAAGTTACAAAGACATACACTTACACGAAGGAACAAATACATACACTGACACCAAGTAACAAAGACATACACTTACACCAAGTAACAAAGACATACACTGACACCAAGTAACAAAGACATACACTGACACCACTTAACAAAGTCATACACTGATACCCAGTAACACAGACACACACTGACACCAAGTAACAAAGACATACACTGACACCAAGTAACAAAGACATACACTGACACCCAGGAACACAGATACACACTGACACCAAGTAACACAGAGAAAAACTGACACCAAGTAACAAAGACATACACTGACACCAAGTAACAAGACCAGACACTGATACCCAGTAACACAGACACACACTTACACCAAGTAACAAAGACATGCACTGATACCCAATAACACAGACACATACTTACACCAACTAACACAGACATACACTGAAACAAAGTAACAAAGACATACACTGACACCCAGTAACAAAGACACACACTGACACCAAGTAACAAAGACATACACTGACACCAAGTAACAAAGACACAGACTTATACCAAGTAACAAAGACATACACTGACACCAAGTAATAAAGCCATACACTGATACCCAGTAACACAGACACACACTTACACCAAGTAACAAAGACATACACTGACTCCAAGTAACAAAGACATACACTGGCACCAAGTAACAAAGACATACACTGATACCCAGTAACACATACACACACTTAATCCAAGTAACAAAGACATACACTGACACTCAGTGACACAGACACACACTTACACCAAGTAACAAAGACATACACTGACACCAAGTAAAAAAGACATACACTGACACCAAGTAACAAAGGCATACACTGACACCACTTAACAAAGACATACACTGAAACCCAGTAACACAGACACACACTTACACCAAGTCACAAAGACATGCACTGACACCCAGTAACAAAGAAATAGACTGACACCCAGTAAAAAAGACACACACTTACACCAAGTAACAAAGACAGACAATGACACCAAGTAACAAAGACATACACTTATAGCAAGTATCAAAGACATACACTGACACCAAGTAGCAAAGACATACATTTACACCAAGTAACAAAGACATACACTGACACCAAGTAACAAAGACATACACTTACACAAAGTAACAAAGACATACACTGACACCAAGGAACAAAGACATACACTTACACCAAGTAACACAGACATACACTGACACCCAGTAACAAAGACATACACTGATACCCAGTAACACAGACACACACTTACACCAAGTAACAGAGACATACACTGACACCAAGTAACAAAGACATACACTTATAGCAAGTATCAAAGACATACACTGACACCAAGTAACAAAGACATACATTTACACCAAGTAACAGAGACATACACTGACACCAAGTAGCAAAGACATACATTTACACCAAGTAACAAAGACATACACTGACACCAAGTAACAAAGACATACACTTACACAAAGTAACAAAGACATACACTGACACCAAGGAACAAAGACATACACTTACACCAAGTAACACAGACATACACTGACACCAAGTAACAAAGACATACACTGACACCAAGTAACAAAGACATACACTTACACCAAATAACACAGACATACACTGACACCAATTAACAAAGACATACACTTACACCAAGTAAGAAAGACACACACTTACACCAAGTAACACAGACCTACATTGACACCAAGTAACAAAGACATACACTGATACACAGTAACACAGACACACACTTACACCAAGTATCAAAGACATACACTGACACAAAGTAAAAAAGACAAACACTTACACCAAGTAACAAAGACATACACTGACACCAAGTAACAAAGACATACATTTACACCAAGTAACAAAGACATACACTGACACCAAGTAACAAAGACATACACTTGCACCAAGTAAAACAGACATACACTTACACCAAGTAACAAAGACACACAGTTACACCAAGGAACACAGACATACACTAGCACCAAGTAACAAAGACATACACTGTTACCCAGTAACACAGACACACACTTACACCAAATAACAAAGACAGACACTGATACCCAGTAACACAGACACACACTTACACCAGGTCACAAAGATACACACTGACATCCAGTAACAAAGACGGACACTGATACCCAGTAACACATACACACACTTCCAACAAGTAACAAAGACAGAGACTGATACCCAGTAACACAGACACACACTGACACCCATGAACAAAGACATACACTGCACCCAGTAACAAAGAAACACACTGACACCAAGTAACAAAGACATACACTGACACCACTTAACAAAGACATACACTGACAACCAGTAACACAGACACACACTTACACCAAGTAACAAAGACATACACTGACACCAAGTAACAAAGACACACACTGACACCAAGTAACAAAGACATACTATTATATCCAGTAACACAGACACGCACTGACACCCAGTAACAAAGACAGACACTGACACCAAGTAACAAAGACAGACACTGATACCCAGTAACACAGACACACACTTACACCAAGTAACAAAGACATGCACTGACACCAAGTAACACAGACATACACTTACACCAAGTAACGCAGACATACACTGACACCAAGTAACAAAGACACACACTTACACCAAATACACAGACATACAATGACACCAAGCAGCAAAGACATACACTGACACCAAGTAACAAATACATACACTGACACCAAGTAACAAAGACATACACTTACACAAAGTAACAAAGACATACACTGACACCAAGTAACAAAGATATACACTTACACCAAGTAACACAGACATACACTGACACCAAGTAACAAAGACATACACTGACACCAAGTAACAAAGACATACAATGACCCCAAGTAACAAATACATACACTTACACCAAATAACACAGACATACACTGACACCAATTAACAAAGACATACACATACACCAACTAACAAAGACACACACTTACACCAAGATACACAGACATACACTGACACCAACTAACAAAGACATGCACTTACACCAAGTAAGAAAGACACACACTTACACCAAGTAACACAGACCTACATTGACACCAAGTAACAAAGACATACACTGATACACAGTAACACAGACACACACTTACACCAAGTATCAAAGACATGCACTGACACCAAGTAACAAAGACATACACTTACACCAAGTAACAAAGACATACACTGACACCAAGTAACAAAGACATACATTTACACCAAGTAACAAAGACATACACTGACACCAAGTAACAAAGACATACACTTGCACAAATTAACAAAGACACACACTTACACCAAGTAACAAAGACATACACTGACACCAAGTAACAAAGACATACACTTACACCAAGTAACAAAGACATACACTGACACCAAGTAACAAAGACATACACTTACACCAAGTAACACAGACATACACTGACACCAAGTAACAAAGACATACACTGACACCAAGTAACAAAGACATACACTGACCCCAAGTAACAAATACATACAATTACACCAAATAACAGACATACACTGACACCAATTAACAAAGACATACACATACACCAACTAACAAAGACACACACTTACACCAAGATACACAGACATACACTGACACCAAGTAACAAAGACATGCACTTACACCAAGTAAGAAAGACACACACTTACACCAAGTAACACAGATCTACATTGACACCAAGTAACAAAGACATACACTGATACACAGTAACACAGACACACACTTACACCAAGTATCAAAGACATACACTGACACCAAGTAACAAAGACATACACTTACACCAAGTAACAAAGACATACACTGACACCAAGTAACAAAGACATACATTTACACCAAGTAACAAAGACATACACTGTTACCCAGTAACACAG